>NW_027278687.1:0-148247 GCF_030028105.1 Mobula birostris | reverse complement strand
TCTGCATAAAACCAGTGCCGTCGTACCCAACGAACTAGATAGAACCAGTGCCATCCTCCCCATCTAACTACATAATACCAGTGCAGTCCTCTCCACCTCTCTACATAAAACCAGTGCCATTTTCCTCATCTATCTACGTAAGACCATTGCCGTCCTACCTATCTATCTACTTAAAACCAGTGCCGTGCTACTGATCCATCAACATAAAACCAGTGTCGTCCTCCTCATCTATCTACATAAAACCAGTGCCCGTTCTCTCCATCTCTCTACATGAATCCAGTGCCGTACTCCACATCTCTCTACAACAAACCAGTGCCATCCTACTCATCTATCTACATAAAACCAGTGCCGTCCTACTGATCCATCAACATAAAACCAGTGCCGTCCTACCCACCTCTCTACATAAAACCAGTGTCATCCTCCCCATCTATCTACATAAAACCAGTGCCGTCCTCCCCATCTTTCTATATAAAACTAGTTCCATCCTACACATCTATATACATAATACCAGTACCGTTCTCTCCATCTCTCTCATAAAACCAGTACAGTCCACCCCATCTGTCTGCATAAAACCAGTGCCGTCGTACCCAACGAACTAGATAGAACCAGTGCCATCCTCCCCATCTAACTACATAATACCAGTGCAGTCCTCTCCACCTCTCTACATAAAACCAGTGCCATTTTCCTCATCTATCTACGTAAGACCATTGCCGTCCTACCTATCTATCTACTTAAAACCAGTGCCGTGCTACTGATCCATCAACATAAAACTGGTGCCATCCACCCCATCTCTCCAAATAAAACCAGTGCCGTCCTACCCACCCGTCTACATAAAACCAGTGCCGTCCTCCCCATCTATCTATATAAAACTAGTGCCATCCTTTCCATCTCTCTACATAATACCAGTGCCGTCCTCCCCATCTATCTACATAAAATAAGTGCTGTCCTCCCCATCTATCTACATAAAATCAGTGCCATCCTACCCATCTCTCTACATAAAACCAGTGCCGTCCTCCCCATCTATCTACATAAAACCAGTCCTGTCCTCTGCATCTCTCTACATAAAACCAGTGCCACCCTACACATCTATATAAATAATACCAGTGCCATACTCTCCATCTCTCTCATAAAACCAGTACCGTCCTCACCATCTGTCTGCATAAAACCAGTGCCGTCCTCCTCATCTATCTACATAAAGCCAGTGCCATCCTACCCATCTATCTACATAAAACCAGTGCCGTACCACCCATCTATCTACATAAAACCAGTGCCACCCTACCCATCTAACTACATTATACCAGTGCCGCCCTCTCCATCTCTCTACATAAAACCAGTGCCATCTTCCTCATCTATCTGCAGAAGACCATTGCCGTCCTACCCATGTATCTACATAAAACCAGTGCCGTGCTACTGATCCATCAACATAAAACCAGTTTTGTCCTCCCCATCCATCTACATTAAACCAGTGCCGTCCTCCCCATCTATCTACATAAAACTAGTCCTGCCCTGTGCATCTCTCTACATAAAACCAGTGCCACCCTAGCCATCTATATACATAATACCAGTCCCATACTCTCCATCTCTCTCATAAAACCAGTACCGTCCTCCCCATCTGTCTGCATAAAACCAGTGTCATCCTCCCCATCAATCTAGATAAAACCAGTGCCGTCGTACCCAACGAACTAGATAAAACCAGTGCCATCCTCCCCATCTATCTGCATAAGACCATTGCCGTCCTACCCATCCATCTACATAAAACCAGTGCCGTGCTACTGATCCATCAACATAAAACCAGTGTCGTCCTCCCCATCTATCTACATAAAACCAGTGCCCGTTCTCTCCATCTCTCTACATGAATCCAGTGCCGTCCTCCACATCTCTCTACATCAAACCAGTGCCATCCTACTCATCTATCTACATAAAACCAGTGCCGTCCTACTGATCCATCAACATAAAACCAGTGCCATTCTCCCCATCTCTCTAAATAAAACCAGTGCCGTCCTACCCATCTAACTACATAAAACCAGTGCCGTCCTCCTCATCTATCTACATAAGACCATTGCCGTCCTACCCATCTATAAACATAATACCAGTGCCGTACTCTCTATCTCTCTACATGAATCCAGTGCCGTCCTACCCATCTATCTACGTAAAACCAGTGCCGTGTTCTCAAATTCTCCACATAAAACCAGTGCCATCCTCCCCATCTCTCTAAATAAAACCAGTGCCGTCCTACCCACCCGTCTACATAAAACCAGTGCCATCCTCCCCATCTAACTACATAATACCAGTGCAGTCCTCTCTACCTCTCTACATAAAACCAGTGCCATTTTCCTCATCTATCTACATAAGACCATTTCCGTCCCACCTATCTATCTACTTAAAACCAGTGCCGTGCTACTGATTCATCAACATAAAACCAGTGCCATCCTCCCCATTTATCTACATAAAACCAGCACCGTCCTCCCCATTTATATACATAAAACCAGTGCCATCCTACTCATCTATCTACATAAAACCAGTGCCGTCCTCCCCATCTATCTACATAAAACTAGTCCTGTCCTGCGCATCTCTCTACATAAAACCAGTGCCATCCTCCCCATCTCTCTAAATAAAACCAGTGCCGTCCTACCCACCCGTCTACATAAAACCAGTGCCATCCTCCCCATCTAACTACATAATACCAGTGCAGTCCTCTCCACCTCTCTACATAAAACCAGTGCCATTTTCCTCATCTATCTACATCAGACCATTGCCGTCCTACCTATCTATCTGCATAAAACCTGTGCCGTCCTCCCCAACTAAGTACATAAAACCAGTGTCATCCTCCCCATCTATCTACATAAAACCAGTGCCGTCCTCCCCATCTTTCTATATAAAACTAGTGCCATCCTACACATCTATATACATAATACCAGTACCGTACTCTCCATCTCTCTCATAAAACCAGTACCGTCCTCCCCATTTATCTACATAAAACCAGTGCCATCCTACTCATCTATCTACATAAAACCAGTGCCGTCCTCCCCATCTATCTACATAAAACTAGTCCTGTCCTGCGCATCTCTCTACAAAAAACCAGTGCCACCCTAGCCATCTATATACATAATACCAGTCCCATACTCTCCATCTCTCTCATAAAACCAGTACCGTCCTCCCCATCTGTCTGCATAAAACCAGTGTCGCCCTCCCCATCAATCTAGATAAAACCAGTGCCGTCGTGTTCAATGAACTAGATAAAACCAGTGCCATCCTCCCCATCTCACTACATAATACCAGTGCCGTCCTCTCTATCTCGCTCATAAAACCAGTACCGTCCTCCCCATCTCTCTACATAAAACCAGTGCCATCTTCCTCATCTATCTGCATAAGACCATTGCCGTCCTACCCATCTATCTACATAAAACCAATGCCGTGCTACTGATCCACCAACATAAAACCAGTGTCGTCCTCCCCATCTATCTACATAAAACCAGTGCCCGTTCTCTCCATCTCTCTACATGAATCCAGTGCCGTACTCCACATCTCTCTACATCAAACCAGTGCCATCCTACTCATCTATCTACATAAAACCAGTGCCGTCCTACTGATCCATCAACATGTAACCAGTGCCATCCGCCCCATCTCTCTAAATAAAACCAGTGCCGTCCTACCCATCTATCTACATAAAACCAGTGCCGTCCTACCCATCTATCTACATAAAACCAGTGCCGTCCTACCCATCTATCTACATAAAACCAGTGCCGTCCTACCCATCTATCTACATAAAACCAGTGCCGCCCTACCCATCTATCTACATAAAACCAGTGTCGTCCTCCCCAGCTAACTAGATAAAACCAGTGCCGTCATACCCAACGAACTAGATAAAACCAGCGCCGTCCTCTCCATCTCTCTACATATAACCAGTGCCATCTTCCTCATCTATCTACATAAGACCATTGCCGTCCTACCCATCTATAAACATAATACCAGTGCCGTACTCTCCATCTCTCTACATGAATCCAGTGCCGTCCTACCCATCTATCTACGTAAAACCAGTGCCGTGTTCTCAATCTCTCCACATAAAACCAGTGCCATCCTCCCCATCTCTCTAAATAAAACCAGTGCCATCCTACCCACCCGTCTACATAAAACCAGTGCCATCCTCCCCATCTAACTACATAATACCAGTGCAGTCCTCTCCACCTCTCTACATAAAACCAGTGCCATTTTCCTCATCTATCTACATAAGACCATTTCCGTCCCACCTATCTATCTAATTAAAACCAGTGCCGTGCTACTGATTCATCAACATAAAACCAGTGCCATCCACCCCATCTCTCTAAATAAAAACAGTGCCGTCCTACCCACCCGTCTACATAAAACCAGTGCCATCCTACCCATCTAACTGCATAAAACCTGTGCCGTCCTCCCCAACTAAGTACATAAAACCAGTGTCATCCTCCCCATCTATCTACATAAAACCAGTGCCGTCCTCCCCATCTTTCTATATAAAACTAGTGCCATCCTACATATCTATATACATAATACCAGTACCGTACTCTCCATCTCTCTCATAAAACCAGTACAGTCCACCCCATCTGTCTGCATAAAACCAGTGTCGTCCTCCCCATCTATCTAGATAAAACCAGTGCCGTCGTACCCAACGAACTAGATAAAACCAGTGCCATCCTCCCCATCTAACTACATAATACCAGTGCAGTCCTCTCCACCTCTCTACATAAAACCAGTGCCATTTTCCTCATCTATCTACGTAAGACCATTGCCGTCCTACCTATCTATCTACTTAAAACCAGTGCCGTGCTACTGATCCATCAACATAAAACTGGTGCCATCCACCCCATCTCTCCAAATAAAACCAGTGCCGTCCTACCCACCCGTCTACATAAAACCAGTGCCGTCCTCCCCATCTATCTATATAAAACTAGTGCCATCCTTTCCATCTCTCTACATAATACCAGTGCCGTCCTCCCCATCTATCTACATAAAATAAGTGCCGTCCTCCCCATCTATCTACATAAAATCAATGCCATCTTACTCATCTATCTACATAAAACCAGTGCCATCCTCCCCATCTATCTACATAAAACCAGTGCCGTCCTCCCCATCTATCTACATAAAACCAGTGCCGCCCTCCCCATCTATCTACATAAAACCAGTCCTGTCCTCTGCACCTCTCTACATAAAACCAGTGCCACCCTACACATCTATATAAATAATACCAGTGCCATACTCTCCATCTCTCTCATAAAACCAGTACCGTCCTCACCATCTGTCTGCATAAAACCAGTGCCGTCCTACCCATCTATCTACATAAAACCAGTACCGTCCTCCTCATCTATCTACATAAAGCCAGTGCCGTCCTACCCATCTATCTACATAAAACCAGTGCCGTACCACCCATCTATCTACATAAAACCAGTGCCACCCTACCCATCTATATACATAATACCAGTGCCGTACTCTCCATCTCTCTCATAAATCCAGTACCGTCCTCCCCATCTGTCTGCATAAAACCAGTGTCGTCCTCCCCATCAATCTAGATAAAACCAGTGCCGTCGTACCCAACGAACTAGATAAAACCAGTGCCATCCTCCCCATCTAACTACATTATACCAGTGCCGCCCTCTCCATCTCTCTACATAAAACCAGTGCCATCTTCCTCATCTATCTGCAGAAGACCATTGCCGTCCTACCCATGTATCTACATAAAACCAGTGCCGTGCTACTGATCCATCAACATAAAACCAGTTTTGTCCTCCCCATCCATCTACATTAAACCAGTGCCGTCCTCCCCATCTATCTACATAAAACTAGTCCTGCCCTGTGCATCTCTCTACATAAAACCAGTGCCACCCTAGCCATCTATATACATAATACCAGTCCCATACTCTCCATCTCTCTCATAAAACCAGTACCGTCCTCCCCATCTGTCTGCATAAAACCAGTGTCATCCTCCCCATCAATCTAGATAAAACCAGTGCCGTCGTACTCAACGAACTTGATAAAACCAGTGCCATCCTCCCCATCTATCTGCATAAGACCATTGCCGTTCTACCCATCTATCTACATAAAACCAGTGCCGTGCTACTGATCCATCAACATAAAACCAGTGTCGTCCTCCCCATCTATCTACATAAAACCAGTGCCCGTTCTCTCCATCTCTCTACATGAATCCAGTGCCGTCCTCCACATCTCTCTACATCAAACCAGTGCCATCCTACTCATCTATCTACATAAAACCAGTGCCGTCCTACTGATCCATCAACATAAAACCAGTGCCATTCTCCACATCTCTCTAAATAAAACCAGTGCCCTCCTACCCATCTAACTACATAAAACCAGTGCCGTCCTCCTCATCTATCTACATAAAACCAGTGCCGCCCTACCCATCTATCTACATAAAACCAGTGTCGTCCTCCCCAGCTAACTAGATAAAACCAGTGCCGTCATACCCAACGAACTAGATAAAACCAGCGCCGTCCTCTCCATCTCTCTACATATAACCAGTGCCATCTTCCTCATCTATCTACATAAGACCATTGCCGTCCTACCCATCTATAAACATAATACCAGTGCCGTACTCTCCATCTCTCTACATGAATCCAGTGCCGTCCTACCCATCTATCTACGTAAAACCAGTGCCGTGTTCTCAATCTCTCCACATAAAACCAGTGCCATCCTCCCCGTCTCTCTAAATAAAACCAGTGCCGTCCTACCCACCCGTCTACATAAAACCAGTGCCATCCTCCCCATCTAACTACATAATACCAGTGCAGTCCTCTCTACCTCTCTACATAAAACCAGTGCCATTTTCCTCATCTATCTACATAAGACCATTTCCGTCCCACCTATCTATCTACTTAAAACCAGTGCCGTGCTACTGATTCATCAACATAAAACCAGTGCCATCCTCCCCATTTATCTACATAAAACCAGCACCGTCCTCCCCATTTATATACATAAAACCAGTGCCATCCTACTCATCTATCTACATAAAACCAGTGCCGTCCTCCCCATCTATCTACATAAAACTAGTCCTGTCCTGCGCATCTCTCTACATAAAACCAGTGCCATCCTCCCCATCTCTCTAAATAAAACCAGTGCCGTCCTACCCACCCGTCTACATAAAACCAGTGCCATCCTCCCCATCTAACTACATAATACCAGTGCAGTCCTCTCCACCTCTCTACATAAAACCAGTGCCATTTTCCTCATCTATCTACATCAGACCATTGCCGTCCTACCTATCTATCTGCATAAAACCTGTGCCGTCCTCCCCAACTAAGTACATAAAACCAGTGTCATCCTCCCCATCTATCTACATAAAACCAGTGCCGTCCTCCCCATCTTTCTATATAAAACTAGTGCCATCCTACACATCTATATACATAATACCAGTACCGTACTCTCCATCTCTCTCATAAAACCAGTACCGTCCTCCCCATTTATCTACATAAAACCAGTGCCATCCTACTCATCTATCTACATAAAACCAGTGCCGTCCTCCCCATCTATCTACATAAAACTAGTCCTGTCCTGCGCATCTCTCTACAAAAAACCAGTGCCACCCTAGCCATCTATATACATAATACCAGTCCCATACTCTCCATCTCTCTCATAAAACCAGTACCGTCCTCCCCATCTGTCTGCATAAAACCAGTGTCGCCCTCCCCATCAATCTAGATAAAACCAGTGCCGTCGTGTTCAATGAACTAGATAAAACCAGTGCCATCCTCCCCATCTCACTACATAATACCAGTGCCGTCCTCTCTATCTCGCTCATAAAACCAGTACCGTCCTCCCCATCTCTCTACATAAAACCAGTGCCATCTTCCTCATCTATCTGCATAAGACCATTGCCGTCCTACCCATCTATCTACATAAAACCAATGCCGTGCTACTGATCCACCAACATAAAACCAGTGTCGTCCTCCCCATCTATCTACATAAAACCAGTGCCCGTTCTCTCCATCTCTCTACATGAATCCAGTGCCGTACTCCACATCTCTCTACATCAAACCAGTGCCATCCTACTCATCTATCTACATAAAACCAGTGCCGTCCTACTGATCCATCAACATGTAACCAGTGCCATCCGCCCCATCTCTCTAAATAAAACCAGTGCCGTCCTACCCATCTATCTACATAAAACCAGTGCCGTCCTACCCATCTATCTACATAAAACCAGTGCCGTCCTACCCATCTATCTACATAAAACCAGTGCCGTCCTACCCATCTATCTACATAAAACCAGTGCCGCCCTACCCATCTATCTACATAAAACCAGTGTCGTCCTCCCCAGCTAACTAGATAAAACCAGTGCCGTCATACCCAACGAACTAGATAAAACCAGCGCCGTCCTCTCCATCTCTCTACATATAACCAGTGCCATCTTCCTCATCTATCTACATAAGACCATTGCCGTCCTACCCATCTATAAACATAATACCAGTGCCGTACTCTCCATCTCTCTACATGAATCCAGTGCCGTCCTACCCATCTATCTACGTAAAACCAGTGCCGTGTTCTCAATCTCTCCACATAAAACCAGTGCCATCCTCCCCATCTCTCTAAATAAAACCAGTGCCATCCTACCCACCCGTCTACATAAAACCAGTGCCATCCTCCCCATCTAACTACATAATACCAGTGCAGTCCTCTCCACCTCTCTACATAAAACCAGTGCCATTTTCCTCATCTATCTACATAAGACCATTTCCGTCCCACCTATCTATCTAATTAAAACCAGTGCCGTGCTACTGATTCATCAACATAAAACCAGTGCCATCCACCCCATCTCTCTAAATAAAAACAGTGCCGTCCTACCCACCCGTCTACATAAAACCAGTGCCATCCTACCCATCTAACTGCATAAAACCTGTGCCGTCCTCCCCAACTAAGTACATAAAACCAGTGTCATCCTCCCCATCTATCTACATAAAACCAGTGCCGTCCTCCCCATCTTTCTATATAAAACTAGTGCCATCCTACATATCTATATACATAATACCAGTACCGTACTCTCCATCTCTCTCATAAAACCAGTACAGTCCACCCCATCTGTCTGCATAAAACCAGTGTCGTCCTCCCCATCTATCTAGATAAAACCAGTGCCGTCGTACCCAACGAACTAGATAAAACCAGTGCCATCCTCCCCATCTAACTACATAATACCAGTGCAGTCCTCTCCACCTCTCTACATAAAACCAGTGCCATTTTCCTCATCTATCTACGTAAGACCATTGCCGTCCTACCTATCTATCTACTTAAAACCAGTGCCGTGCTACTGATCCATCAACATAAAACTGGTGCCATCCACCCCATCTCTCCAAATAAAACCAGTGCCGTCCTACCCACCCGTCTACATAAAACCAGTGCCGTCCTCCCCATCTATCTATATAAAACTAGTGCCATCCTTTCCATCTCTCTACATAATACCAGTGCCGTCCTCCCCATCTATCTACATAAAATAAGTGCCGTCCTCCCCATCTATCTACATAAAATCAATGCCATCTTACTCATCTATCTACATAAAACCAGTGCCATCCTCCCCATCTATCTACATAAAACCAGTGCCGTCCTCCCCATCTATCTACATAAAACCAGTGCCGCCCTCCCCATCTATCTACATAAAACCAGTCCTGTCCTCTGCACCTCTCTACATAAAACCAGTGCCACCCTACACATCTATATAAATAATACCAGTGCCATACTCTCCATCTCTCTCATAAAACCAGTACCGTCCTCACCATCTGTCTGCATAAAACCAGTGCCGTCCTACCCATCTATCTACATAAAACCAGTACCGTCCTCCTCATCTATCTACATAAAGCCAGTGCCGTCCTACCCATCTATCTACATAAAACCAGTGCCGTACCACCCATCTATCTACATAAAACCAGTGCCACCCTACCCATCTATATACATAATACCAGTGCCGTACTCTCCATCTCTCTCATAAATCCAGTACCGTCCTCCCCATCTGTCTGCATAAAACCAGTGTCGTCCTCCCCATCAATCTAGATAAAACCAGTGCCGTCGTACCCAACGAACTAGATAAAACCAGTGCCATCCTCCCCATCTAACTACATTATACCAGTGCCGCCCTCTCCATCTCTCTACATAAAACCAGTGCCATCTTCCTCATCTATCTGCAGAAGACCATTGCCGTCCTACCCATGTATCTACATAAAACCAGTGCCGTGCTACTGATCCATCAACATAAAACCAGTTTTGTCCTCCCCATCCATCTACATTAAACCAGTGCCGTCCTCCCCATCTATCTACATAAAACTAGTCCTGCCCTGTGCATCTCTCTACATAAAACCAGTGCCACCCTACACATCTATATACATAATACCAGTCCCATACTCTCCATCTCTCTCATAAAACCAGTACCGTCCTCCCCATCTGTCTGCATAAAACCAGTGTCATCCTCCCCATCAATCTAGATAAAACCAGTGCCGTCGTACCCAACGAACTTGATAAAACCAGTGCCATCCTCCCCATCTATCTGCATAAGACCATTGCCGTTCTACCCATCTATCTACATAAAACCAGTGCCGTGCTACTGATCCATCAACATAAAACCAGTGTCGTCCTCCCCATCTATCTACATAAAACCAGTGCCCGTTCTCTCCATCTCTCTACATGAATCCAGTGCCGTCCTCCACATCTCTCTACATCAAACCAGTGCCATCCTACTCATCTATCTACATAAAACCAGTGCCGTCCTACTGATCCATCAACATAAAACCAGTGCCATTCTCCACATCTCTCTAAATAAAACCAGTGCCCTCCTACCCATCTAACTACATAAAACCAGTGCCGTCCTCCTCATCTATCTACATAAAACCAGTGCCGCCCTACCCATCTATCTACATAAAACCAGTGTCGTCCTCCCCAGCTAACTAGATAAAACCAGTGCCGTCATACCCAACGAACTAGATAAAACCAGCGCCGTCCTCTCCATCTCTCTACATATAACCAGTGCCATCTTCCTCATCTATCTACATAAGACCATTGCCGTCCTACCCATCTATAAACATAATACCAGTGCCGTACTCTCCATCTCTCTACATGAATCCAGTGCCGTCCTACCCATCTATCTACGTAAAACCAGTGCCGTGTTCTCAATCTCTCCACATAAAACCAGTGCCATCCTCCCCGTCTCTCTAAATAAAACCAGTGCCGTCCTACCCACCCGTCTACATAAAACCAGTGCCATCCTCCCCATCTAACTACATAATACCAGTGCAGTCCTCTCTACCTCTCTACATAAAACCAGTGCCATTTTCCTCATCTATCTACATAAGACCATTTCCGTCCCACCTATCTATCTACTTAAAACCAGTGCCGTGCTACTGATTCATCAACATAAAACCAGTGCCATCCACCACATCTCTCTAAATAAAACCAGTGCCGTCCTACTCACCCGTCTACATAAAACCAGTGCCATCCTACCCATCTAACTACATAAAACCAGTCCTGTCCTCTGCATCACTCAACATAAAACCAGTGCCACGCTACCCATCTATATACATAATACCAGTGCCGTCCTACTGATCCATCAACATAAAACCCGTGCCATCCACCCCATCTCTCTAAATAAAACCAGTGCCCTCCTACCCATCTAACTACATAAAACCAGTGCCGTCCTCCTCATCTATCTAAATAAAACCAGTGCCGTCCTACCCATCTATGTACATAAAACCAGTGCCGCCCCACCCATCTATCTACATAAAACCAATGCCGTACTCTCCATCTCTCTACATGAATCCAGTGCCGTCCTACCCATCTATCTATATAAAACTAGTGCCATCCTTTCCATCTCTCTACATAATATCAGTGCCGTCCTCCCCATCTAACAACATAAAGCAAGTGCCGTCCTCCCCATCTATCTACATAAAATCAGTGCCATCCTACTCATCTATCTACATAAAACCAGTGCCATCCTCCCCATCTATCTACATAAAACCAGTGCCGTCCTCCTCACCTATCTACATAAAACCAGTGCCGTCCTCCCCATCTATCTACATAAAACCAGTCCTGTCCTCTGCATCCCTCCACATAAAACCAGTGCCATCTTCCTCATCTATCTGCATAAGACCATTGCCGTCCTCCCCATTTATATACATAAAACCAGTGCCGTCCTCCCCATCTATCTACATAAAACTAGTCCTGTCCTGCGCATCTCTCTACATCAAACCAGTGCCATCCTCCCCATCTCTCTAAATAAAACCAGTGCCGTCCTACCCACCCGTCTACATAAAACCAGTGCCATCCTCCCCATCTAACTACATAATACCAGTGCAGTCCTCTCCACCTCTCTACATAAAACCAGTGCCATTTTCCTCATCTATCTACATAAGACCATTGCCGTCCTACCTATCTATCTGCATAAAACCTGTGCCGTCCTCCCCAACTAAGTACATAAAACCAGTGTCATCCTCCCCATCTATCTACATAAAACCAGTGCCGTCCTCCCCATCTTTCTATATAAAACTAGTGCCATCCTACACAACTATATACATAATACCAGTACCGTACTCTCCATCTCTCTCATAAAACCAGTACAGTCCTCCCCATCTGTCTGCATAAAACCAGTGTCGTCCTCCCCATCTATCTAGATAAAACCAGTGCCGTCGTACCCAACGAACTAGATAAAACCAGTGCCATCCTCCCCATCTAACTACATTATACCAGTGCAGTCCTCTCCACCTCTCTACATAAAACCAGTGCCATTTTCCTCATCTATCTACATAAGACCATTGCCGTCCTACCTATCTATCTACTTAAAACCAGTGCCGTGCTACTGATCCATCAACATAAAACTGGTGCCACCCACCCCATCTCTCCAAATAAAACCAGTGCCGTCCTACCCACCCGTCTACATAAAACCAGTGGCATCCTACCCATCTAACTACATAAAACCTGTGCCGTCCTCCCCAACTAAGTACATAAAACCAGTGTCATCCTCCTCATCTATCTACATAAAACCAGTGCCGTCCTCCCCATCTATCTATATAAAACTAGTGCCATCCTTTCCATCTCTCTACATAATACCAGTGCCGTCCTCCCCATCTATCTACATAAAATAAGTGCCGTCCTCCCCATCTATCTACATAAAATCAGTGCCATCTTACTCATCTATCTACATAAAACCAGTGCCATCCTCCCCATCTATCTACATAAAACCAGTGCCGTCCTCCCCATCTATCTACTTAAAACCAGTGCCGTCCTCCCCATCTATCTACATAAAACCAGTCCTGTCCTCTGCATCTCTCTACATAAAACCAGTGCCACCCTACACATCTATATAAATAATACCAGTGCCATACTCTCCATCTCTCTCATAAAACCAGTACCGTCCTCACCATCTGTCTGCATAAAACCAGTGTCATCCTCCCCATCAATCTAGATAAAACCAGTGCCGTCCTACCCATCTATCTACATAAAACCAGTGCCGTGCTACTGATCCATCAACATAAAACCAGTGTCGTCCTCCCCTTCTATCTACATAAAACCAGTGCCCGTTCTCTCCATCTCTCTACATGAATTCAGTGCCGTCCTCCACATCTCTCTGCATCAAACCAGTGCCATCCTACTCATCTATCTGCATAAAACCAGTGCCGTCCTACTGATCCATCAACATAAAACCAGTGCTATTCTCCCCATCTCTCTAAATAAAACCAGTGCCCTCCTACCCATCTAACTACATAAAACCAGTGCCGTCCTCCTCATCTATCTAAATAAAACCAGTGCCGTCCTACCCATCTATCTACATAAAACCAGTGCCGCCCCACCCATCTATCTACATAAAACCAAAGCCGTCCCACCCATCTATCTACATAAAACCAGTGCCACCCTACACATCTATATACATAATAACAGTGCCGTACTCTCCATCTCTCTACATGAATCCAGTGCCGTCCTACCCATCTATCTATATAAAACTAGTGCCATCCTTTCCATCTCTCTACATAATACCAGTGCCGTCCTCCCCATCTAACAACATAAAACAAGTGCCGTCCTCCCCATCTATCTACATAAAATCAGTGCCATCCTACTCATCTATCTACATAAAACCAGTGCCCATTCTCTCCATCTCTCTACATGAATCCAGTGCCGTCCTCCACATCTCTCTACATAAAACCAGTGCCATCCTACTCATCTATCTACATAAAACCAGTGCCGTCCTACTGATCCATCAACATAAAACCAGTGCATTCCACCCCATCTCTCTAAATAGAACCAGTGCCCTCCTACCCATCTAACTACATAAAACCAGTGCCGTCCTCCTCATCTATCTACATAAAACCAGTGCCGTCCTACTGATCCATCAACATAAAACCAGTGCTATTCTCCCCATCTCTCTAAATAAAACCAGTGCCCTCCTACCCATCTAACTACATAAAACCAGTGCCGTCCTCCTCATCTATCTAAATAAAAGCAGTGCCGTCCTACCCATCTATCTACATAAAACCAGTGCCGCCCCACCCATCTATCTACATAAAACCAAAGCCGTCCCACCCATCTATCTACATAAAACCAGTGCCACCCTACACATCTATATACATAATAACAGTGCCGTACTCTCCATCTCTCTACATGAATCCAGTGCCGTCCTACCCATCTATCTATATAAAACTAGTGCCATCCTTTCCATCTCTCTACATAATACCAGTGCCGTCCTCCCCATCTAACAACATAAAACAAGTGCCGTCCTCCCCATCTATCTACATAAAATCAGTGCCATCCTACTCATCTATCTACATAAAACCAGTGCCCATTCTCTCCATCTCTCTACATGAATCCAGTGCCGTCCTCCACATCTCTCTACATAAAACCAGTGCCATCCTACTCATCTATCTACATAAAACCAGTGCCGTCCTACTGATCCATCAACATAAAACCAGTGCATTCCACCCCATCTCTCTAAATAGAACCAGTGCCCTCCTACCCATCTAACTACATAAAACCAGTGCCGTCCTCCTCATCTATCTACATAAAACCAGTGCCGTCCTCCCCATCTATCTACATAAAACCAGTCCTGTCCTCTGCATCTCTCAACATAAAACCAGTGCCACGCTACCCATCTATATACATAATACCAGTGCCGTCCTACTGATCCATCAACATAAAACCAGTGCCATCCACCCCATCTCTCTAAATAAAACCAGTGCCCTCCTACCCATCTAACTACATAAAACCAGTGCCGTCCTCCTCATCTATCTAAATAAAACCAGTGCCGTCCTACCCATCTATCTACATAAAACTAGTGCCATCCTTTCCATCTCTCTACATAATACCAGTGCCGTCCTCCCCATCTAACAACATAAAACAAGTGCCGCCCTCCCCATCTATCTACATAAAATCAGTGCCATCCTACTCATCTATCTACATAAAACCAGTGCCATCCTCCCCATCTATCTACATAAAACCAGTGTCGTCCTCCCCATCTATCTACATAAAACCAGTGCCGTCCTCCCATCTATCTACATAAAACCAGTGCCCATTCTCTCCATCTCTCTACATGAATCCAGTGCCGTCCTCCACATCTCTCTACATAAAACCAGTGCCATCCTACTCATCTATATACATAAAACCAGTGCCGTCCTACTGATCCATCAACATAAAACCAGTGCATTCCACCCCATCTCTCTTAATAGAACCAGTGCCCTCCTACCCATCTAACTACATAAAACCAGTGCCGTCCTCCTCATCTATCTACATAAAACCAGTGCCGTCCTCCCCATCTATCTACATAAAACCAGTCCTGTCCTCTGCATCTCTCTACATAAAACCAGTGCCATCCTCCCCATCTAACTACATAATACCAGAGCAGTCCTCTCCATCTCTCCACATAAAACCAGTGCCATCTTCCTCATCTATCTGCATAAGACCATTGCCGTCCTACCCATCTATCTACATAAAACCAGTACCGTCCTCCCCATCTATCTATATAAAACTAGTGCCAACCTTTCCATCTCTCTACATAATACCAGTTCCGTCCTCCCCATCTAACTACATAATACAAGTGCCGTCCTCCCCATCTATCTACATAAAATCAGTGCCATCCTACTCATCAATCTACATAAAACCAGTGCCATCCTCCCCATCTATCTACATAAAACCAGCACCGTCCTCCCCATTTATCTACATAAAACCAGTGCCATCCTACTCATCTATCTACATAAAACCAGTGCCGTCCTCCCCATCTATCTACATAAAACTAGTCCTGTCCTGCGCATCTCTCTACAAAAAACCAGTGCCACCCTAGCCATCTATATACATAATACCAGTCCCATACTCTCCATCTCTCTCATAAAACCAGTACCATCCTCCCCATCTGTCTGCATAAAACCAGTGTCGTCCTCCCCATCAATCTAGATAAAACCAGTGCCGTCGTACCCAACAAACTAGATAAAACCAGTGCCATATTCCCCATCTAACTACATAATACCAGTGCCGTCCTCTCCATCTCTCTGCATAAAACCAGTGCCATCTTCCTCATCTATCTGCATAAGACCATTGCCGTCCTACCCATCTATCTACATAAAACCAATGCCGTGCTACTGATCCACCAACATAAAACCAATGTCGTCCTCCCCATCTATCTACATAAAACCAGTGCCCGTTCTCTCCATCTCTCTACATGAATCCAGTGCCGTACTCCACATCTCTCTACATCAAACCAGTGCCATCCTACTCATCTATCTACATAAAACCAGTGCCGTCCTACTGATACATCAACATATAACCAGTGCCATCCACCCCATCTCTCTAAATAAAACCAGTGCTGTCCTACCCATCTATCTACATAAAACCAGTGCCGTCCTACCCACCTCTCTACATAAAACCAGTGCCATTTTCCTCATCCATCTACATAAGACCATTGCCGTCCTACCTATCTATCTACTTAAAACAAGTGCCGTGCTACTGATCCATCAACATAAAACCAGTGCCATCCTACCCACCCGTCTACATAAAACCAGTGCCATCCTACCATCTAACTACATAAAACCTGTGCCGTCCTACCCAACTAAGTACATAAAACCAGTGTCATCCTCCCCATCTATCTACATAAAACTAGTGCCGTTCTCCCCATCTATCTATATAAAACTAGTGCCATCCTACACATCTATATACATAATACCAGTACCGTACTCTCCATCTCTCTCATAAAACCAGTACAGTCCTCCCCATCTGTCTGCATAAAACCAGTGTCGTCCTCCCCATCTATCTAGATAAAACCAGTGCCGTCGTACCCAACGAACTAGATAAAACCAGTGCCATCCTCCCCATCTAACTACATAATACCAGTGCAGTCCTCTCCACCTCTCTACATAAAACCAGTGCCATTTTCCTCATCTATCTACATAAGACCATTGCCGTCCTACCTATCTATCTACTTAAAACCAGTGCCGTGCTACTGATCCATCAACATAAAACTGGTGCCATCCACCCCATCTCTCTAAATAAAACCAGTGCCGTCCTACCCACCCGTCTACATAAAACCAGTGGCATCCTACCCATCTAACTACATAAAACCTGTGCCGTCCTCCCCAACTAAGTACATAAAACCAGTGTCATCCTCCTCATCTATCTACATAAAACCAGTGCCGTCCTCCCCATCTATCTACATAAAATCAGTGCCATCTTACTCATCTATCTACATAAAACCAGTGCCATCCTCCCCATCTATCTACATAAAACCAGTCCTGTCCTCTGCATCTCTCTACATAAAACCAGTGCCACCCTACCCATCTATATACATAATACCAGTGCCGTACTCTCCATCTCTCTCATAAAACCAGTACCGTCCTCCCCATCTGTCTGCATAAAACCAGTGTCGTCCTCCCCATCATTCTAGATAAAACCAGTGTCGTCGTACCCAACGAACTAGATAAAACCAGTGCCATCCTCCCCATCTAACTACATAATACCAGTGCCGTCCTCTCTATCTCTCTACATAAAAACAGTGCCATCTTCCTCATCTATCTGCATAAGACCATTGCCGTCCTACCCATCTATCTACATAAAACCAGTGCCGTGCTACTGATCCATCAACATAAAACCAGTGCCGTGCTACTGATCCATCAACATAAAACCAGTGCCGTCCCAACCATCTACCTACATAAAACCAGTGCCACCCTACACATCTATATAAATAATACCAGTGCCATACTCTCCATCTCTCTCATAAAACCAGTACCGTCCTCACCATCTGTCTGCATAAAACCAGTGCCGTCCTACCCATCTATCTACATAAAACCAGTGTCGTACCACCCATCTATCTACATAAAACCAGTGCCACCCTACCCATCTATATACATAATACCAGTGCCGTACTCTCCATCTCTCTCATAAAACCAGAACCGTCCTCCCCATCTGTCTGCATAAAACCAGTGTCGTCCTCCCCATCAATCTAGATAAAACCAGTGCCGTCGTACCCAACGAACTAGATAAAACCAGTGCCACCCTCCCCATCTAACTACATAATACCAGTGCCGTCCTCTCCATCTCTCTACATAAAACCAGTGCCATCTTCCTCATCTATCTGCATAAGACCATTGCCGTCCTACCCATGTATCTACATAAAACCAGTGCCGTGCTACTGATCCATCAACATAAAACCAGTGCCATCCTCCCCATCTCTCTAAATAAAACCAGTGCCCTCCTACCCATCTAACTACATAAAACCAGTGCCGTCCTCCTCATCTATCTACATAAGCCCAGAGCCGTCCTACCCATCTATCTACATAAAACCAGTGTCGTCCTCCCCAGCTAACTAGATAAAACCAGTGCCGTCATACCCAACGAACTAGATAAAACCAGCGCCGTCCTCTCCATCTCTCTACATATAACCAGTGCCATCTTCCTCATCTATCTACATAAGACCATTGCCGTCCTACCCATCTATAAACATAATACCAGTGCCGTACTCTCCATCTCTCTACATGAATCCAGTGCCGTCCTACCCATCTATCTACGTAAAACCAGTGCCGTGTTCTCAATCTCTCCACATAAAACCAGTGCCATCCTCCCCATCTCTCTAAATAAAACCAGTGCCATCCTACTCACCCGTCTACATAAAACCAGTGGCATCCTACCCATCCAACTACATAAAACCAGTCCTGACCTCTGCATCTCTCAACATAAAACCAGTGTCACGCTACCCATCTATATACATAATACCAGTGCCGTCCTACTGATCCATCAACATAAAACCAGTGCCATCCACCCCATCTCTCTAAATAAAACCAGTGCCCTCCTACCCATCTAACTACATAAAACCAGTGCCGTCCTCCTCATCTATCTACATAAAACCAGTGCCGTCGTACCCAACGAACTAGATAAAACCAGTGCCATCCTCCCCATCTAACTACATAATACCAGTGCAGTCCTCTCCACCTCTCTACATAAAACCAGTGCCATTTTCCTCATCTATCTACATAAGACCATTGCCGTCCTACCTATCTATCTACTTAAAACCAGTGCCGTGCTACTGATCCATCAACATAAAACTGGTGCCATCCACCCCATCTCTCTAAATAAAACCAGTGCCGTCCTACCCACCCGTCTACATAAAACCAGTGGCATCCTACCCATCTAACTACATAAAACCTGTGCCGTCCTCCCCAACTAAGTACATAAAACCAGTGTCATCCTCCTCATCTATCTACATAAAACCAGTGCCGTCCTCCCCATCTATCTTTATAAAACTAGTGCCATCGTTTCCATCTCTCTACATAATACCAGTGCCGTCCTCCCCATCTAACTACATAAAACAAGTGCCGTCCTCCCCATCTATCTACATAAAATCAGTGCCATCTTACTCATCTATCTACATAAAACCAGTGCCATCCTCCCCATCTATCTACATAAAACCAGTGCCGTCCTCCCCATCTATCTACATAAAACAAGTGCCGTCCTCCCGATCTATCTACATAAAATCAGTGCCATCTTACTCATCTATCTACATAAAACAGTGCCATCCTCCCCAACTATCTACATAAAACCAGTGCCGTCCTCCCCATCTACCTACATAAAACCAGTGCCGTCCTCCCCATCTATCTACATAAAACCAGTCCTGTCCTCTGCATCTCTCTACATAAAACCAGTGCCACCCTACCCATCTATATACATAATACCAGTGCCGTACTCTCCATCTCTCTCATAAAACCAGTACCGTCCTCCCCATCTGTCTGCATAAAACCAGTGTCGTCCTCCCCATCATTCTAGATAAAACCAGTGTCGTCGTACCCAACGAACTAGATAAAACCAGTGCCATCCTCCCCATCTCACTACATAATACCAGTGCCGTCCTCTCTATCTCTCTACATAAAAACAGTGCCATCTTCCTCATCTATCTGCATAAGACCATTGCCGTCCTACCCATCTATCTACATAAAACCAGTGCCGTGCTACTGATCCATCAACATAAAACCAGTGCCGTCCCAACCATCTACCTACATAAAACCAGTGCCACCCTACACATCTATATAAATAATACCAGTGCCATACTCTCCATCTCTCTCATAAAACCAGTACCGTCCTCACCATCTGTCTGCATAAAACCAGTGCCGTCCTACCCATCTATCTACATAAAACCAGTGTCGTACCACCCATCTATCTACATAAAACCAGTGCCACCCTACCCATCTATATACATAATACCAGTGCCGTACTCTCCATCTCTCTCATAAAACCAGAACCGTCCTCCCCATCTGTCTGCATAAAACCAGTGTCGTCCTCCCCATCAATCTAGATAAAACCAGTGCCGTCGTACCCAACGAACTAGATAAAACGAGTGCCACCCTCCCCATCTAACTACATAATACCAGTGCCGTCCTCTCCATCTCTCTACATAAAACCAGTGCCATCTTCCTCATCTATCTGCATAAGACCATTGCCGTCCTACCCATGTATCTATATAAAACCAGTGCCGTGCTACTGATCCATCAACATAAAACCAGTGCCATCCTCCCCATCTCTCTAAATAAAACCAGTGCCCTCCTACCCATCTATCTACATAAAACCAGTGTCGTCCTCCCCAGCTAACTAGATAAAACCACTGCCGTCATACCCAACGAACTAGATAAAACCAGCGCCGTCCTCTCCATCTCTCTACATATAACCAGTGCCATCTTCCTCATCTATCTACATAAGACCATTGCCGTCCTACCCATCCATAAACATAATACCAGTGCCGTACTCTCCATCTCTCTACATGAGTCCAGTGCCGTCCTACCCATCTATCTACGTAAAACCAGTGCCGTGTTCTCAATCTCTCCACATAAAACCAGTGCCATCCTCCCCATCTCTCTAAATAAAACCAGTGCCATCCTACTCACCCGTCTACATAAAACCAGTGGCATCCTACCCATCCAACTACATAAAACCAGTCCTGACCTCTGCATCTCTCAACATAAAACCAGTGCCACGCTACCCATCTATATACATAATACCAGTGCCGTCCTACTGATCCATCAACATAAAACCAGTGCCATCCACCCCATCTCTCTAAATAAAACCAGTGCCCTCCTACCCATCTAACTACATAAAACCAGTGCCGTCCTCCTCATCTATCTACATAAAACCAGTGCCGTCCTACCCATCTATCTACATAAAACCAGTGCCGCCCCACCCATCTATCTACATAAAACCAATGCCGTCCCACCCAACTATCTACATAAAACCACTGCCACCCTACACATCTATATACATAATACCAGTGCCGTCCTACTGATCCATCAACATAAAACCAGTGCCATCCACCCCATCTCTCTAAATAAAACCAGTGCCCTCCTACCCATCTAACTACATAAAACCAGTGCCGTCCTCCTCATCTATCTACATAAAACCAGTGCCGTCCTACCCATCTATCTACATAAAACCAGTGCCGCCCCACCCATCTATCTACATAAAACCAGTGCCGCCCCACCCATCTATCTACATAAAACCAGTGCCGTCCTCCCCATCTATCTAAATAAAACCAGTGCCATCCTACCCATCTATCTACATAAAACCAGTGCCGTCCTGCCCATGTATCTACATAAAACCAGTCCTGTCCTCTGCATCTCTCTACATAAAACCAGTGCCACCCTACCCATCTATATACATAATACCAGTGCCGTACTCTCCATCTCTCTCATAAAACCAGTACTGTCCTCCCCATCTGTCTGCATAAAACAAGTGTCGTCCTCCCCATCAATCTAGATAAAACCAGTGTCGTCGTACCCAACGAACTAGATAAAACCAGTGCCATCCTCCCCATCTAACTACATAATACCAGTGCCGTCCTCTCTATCTCTCTACATAAAACCAGTGCCATCTTCCTCATCTTTCTGCATAAGACCATTGCCGTCCCAACCATCTACCTACATAAAACCAGTGCCACCCTACACATCTATATAAATAATACCAGTGCCATACTCTCCATCTCTCTCATAAAACCAGTACCGTCCTCCTCATCTATCTACATAAAGCCAGTGCCGTCCTACCCATCTATCTACATAAAACCAGTGCCGTACCACCCATCTATCTACATAAAACCAGTGCCACCCTACCCATCTATATACATAATACCAGTGCCGTACTCTCCATCTCTCTCATAAAACCAGTACCGTCCTCCCCATCTGTCTGCATAAAACCAGTGTCGTCCTCCCCATCAATCTAGATAAAACCAGTGCCGTCGTACCCAACGAACTAGATAAAACCAGTGCCACCCTCCCCATCTAACTACATAATACCAGTGCCGTCCTCTCCATCTCTCTACATAAAACCAGTGCCATCTTCCTCATCTATCTGCATAAGACCATTGCCATCCTACCCATCTATCTACGTAAAACCAGTGCCGTGTTCTCAATCTCTCCACATAAAACCAGTGCTATCCTCCCCATCTCTCTAAATAAAACCAGTGCCATCCTACTCACCCGTCTACATAAAACCAGTGCCATCCTACCCATCTAACTACATAAAACCAGTCCTGTCCTCTGCATCTCTCAACATAAAACCAGTGCCACGCTACCCATCTATATACATAATACCAGTGCCGTCCTACTCATCCATCAACATAAAACCAGTGCCATCCACCCCATCTCTCTAAATAAAACCAGTGCCCTCCTACCATCTAACTACATAAAACCAGTGCCGTCCTCCTCATCTAACTACATAAAACCAGTGCCGTCCTCCCCATCTATCTAGATAAAACCAGTGCCGTCGTACCCAACGAACTAGATAAAACCAGTGCCATCCTCCCCATCTAACTACATAATACCAGTGCAGTCCTCTCCACCTCTCTACATAAAACCAGTGCCATTTTCCTCATCTATCTACATAAGACCATTGCCGTCCTACCTATCTATCTACTTAAAACCAGTGCCGTGCTACTGATCCATCAACATAAAACTGGTGCCATCCACCCCATCTCTCTAAATAAAACCAGTGCCGTCCTACCCACCCGTCTACATAAAACCAGTGGCATCCTACCCATCTAACTACATAAAACCTGTGCCGTCCTCCCCAACTAAGTACATAAAACCAGTGTCATCCTCCTCATCTATCTACATAAAACCAGTGCCGTCCTCCCCATCTATCTATATAAAACTAGTGCCATCGTTTCCATCTCTCTACATAATACCAGTGCCGTCCTCCCCATCTAACTACATAAAACAAGTGCCGTCCTCCCCATCTATCTACATAAAATCAGTGCCATCTTACTCATCTATCTACATAAAACCAGTGCCATCCTCCCCATCTATCTACATAAAACCAGTGCCGTCCTCCCCATCTATCTACATAAAAGAAGTGCCGTCCTCCCGATCTATCTACATAAAATCAGTGCCATCTTACTCATCTATCTAAATAAAACCAGTGCCATCCTCCCCATCTATCTACATAAAACCAGTGCCGTCCTCCCCATCTATCTACATAAAACCAGTGCCGTCCTCCCCATCTATCTACATAAAACCAGTCCTGTCCTCTGCATCTCTCTACATAAAACCAGTGCCACCCTACCCATCTATATACATAATACCAGTGCCGTACTCTCCATCTCTCTCATAAAACCAGTACCGTCCTCCCCATCTGTCTGCATAAAACCAGTGTCGTCCTCCCCATCATTCTAGATAAAACCAGTGTCGTCGTACCCAACGAACTAGATAAAACCAGTGCCATCCTCCCCATCTAACTACATAATACCAGTGCCGTCCTCTCTATCTCTCTGCATAAAACCAGTGCCATCTTCCTCATCTATCTGCATAAGACCATTGCCGTCCTACCCATCTATCTACATAAAACCAGTGCCGTGCTACTGATCCATCAACATAAAACCAGTGCCGTCCCAACCATCTACCTACATAAAACCAGTGCCACCCTACACATCTATATAAATAATACCAGTGCCATACTCTCCATCTCTCTCATAAAAACAGTACCGTCCTCACCATCTGTCTGCATAAAACCAGTGCCGTCCTACCCATCTATCTACATAAAACCAGTGTCGTACCACCCATCTATCTACATAAAATCAGTGCCACCCTACCCATCTATATACATAATACCAGTGCCGTACTCTCCATCTCTCTCATAAAACCATTGCCGTCCTACCCATGTATCTACATAAAACCAGTGCCGTGCTACTGATCCATCAACATAAAACCAGTGCCATCCTCCCCATCTCTCTAAATAAAACCAGTGCCCTCCTACCCATCTAACTACATAAAACCAGTGCCGTCCTCCTCATCTATCTACATAAGCCCAGAGCCGTCCTACCCATCTATCTACATAAAACCAGTGTCGTCCTCCCCAGCTAACTAGATGAAACCAGTGCCGTCATACCCAACGAACTAGATAAAACCAGCGCCGTCCTCTCCATCTCTCTACATATAACCAGTGCCATCTTCCTCATCTATCTACATAAGACCATTGCCGTCCTACCCATCTATAAACATAATACCAGTGCCGTACTCTCCATCTCTCTACATGAATCCAGTGTCGTCCTACCCATCTATCTACGTAAAACCAGTGCCGTGTTCTCAATCTCTCCACATAAAACCAGTGCCATCCTCCCCATCTCTCTAAATAAAACCAGTGCCATCCTACTCACCCGTCTACATAAAACCAGTGCCATCCTACCCATCCAACTACATAAAACCAGTCCTGACCTCTGCATCTCTCAACATAAAACCAGTGCCACGCTACCCATCTATATACATAATACCAGTGCCGTCCTACTGATCCATCAACATAAAACCAGTGCCATCCATCCCATCTCTCTAAATAAAACCAGTGCCCTCCTACCCATCTAACTACATAAAACTAGTGCCGTCCTCCTCATCTATCTACATAAAACTAGTGCCGTCCTACCCATCTATCTACATAAAACCAGTGCCACCCCACCCATCTATCTACATAAAACCAATGCCGTCCCACCCATCTATCTACATAAAACCACTGCCACCCTACACATCTATATACATAATACCAGTGCCGTACTCTCCATCTCTCTCATAAAGCCGGTACCGTCCTCCCCATCTGTCTGCATAAAACCAGTGCCGTCCTCTCCATCTCTCTACTAAAAACCAGTGCCATCTTCGTCATCTATCTACATAAGACCATTGCCGTCCTACCCATCTATATACATAATAACAGTGCCGTACTCTCCATCTCTCTACATGAATCCAGTGCCGTCCTACCCATCTATCTATATCAAAATAGTGCCATCCTTTCCATCTCTGTACATAATACCAGTGCCGTCCTCCCCATCTAACAACATAAAACAAGTGCCGTCCCCCCCATCTATCTACATAAAATCACTGCCATCCTACTCATCTATCTACATAAAACCAGTGCCATCCTCCCCATCTATCTACATAAAACCAGTGCCGTCCTCCCCATCTATCTACATAAAACCAGTCCTGTCCTCTGCATCTCTCTACATAAAACCAGTGCCACCCTACCCATCTATATACATAATACCAGTGCCGTACTCTCCATCTCTCTCATAAAACCAGTACTGTCCTCCCCATCTGTCTGCATAAAACCAGTGTCGTCCTCCCCATCTATCTAGATAAAACCAGTGTCGTCGTACCCAACGAACCAGATAAAACCAGTGCCATCCTCCCCATCTAACTACATAATACCAGTGCCGTCCTCTCTATCTCTCTACATAAAACCAGTGCCATCTTCCTCATCTTTCTGCATAAGACCATTGCCGTCCTACCCATCTATCTACATAAAACCAGTGCCGTGCTACTGATCCATCAACATAAAACAAGTGCCGTCCCAACCATCTACCTACATAAAACCAGTGCCACCCTACACATCTATATAAATAATACCAGTGCCATACTCTCCATCTCTCTCATAAAACCAGTACCGTCCTCACCATCTGTCTGCATAAAACCAGTGCCGTCCTACCCATCTATCTACATAAAACCAGTGTCGTCCACCCCATCTCTCTACAGAAAACCAGTGCCCTCCTACCCATCTAACTACATAAAACCAGTGCCGTCCTCCTCATCTATCTACATAAAGCCAGTGCCGTCCTACCCATCTATCTACATAAAACCAGTGCCGTACCACCCATCTATCTACATAAAACCAGTGCCACCCTACCCATCTATATACATAATACCAGTGCCGTACTCTCCATCTCTCTCATAAAACCAGTACCGTCCTCCCCATCTGTCTGCATAAAACCAGTGTCGTCCTCCCCATCAATCTAGATAAAACCAGTGCCGTCGTACCCAACGAACTAGATAAAACCAGTGCCACCCTCCCCATCTAACTACATAATACCAGTGCCGTCCTCTCCATCTCTCTACATAAAACCAGTGCCATCTTCCTCATCTATCTGCATAAGACCATTGCCGTCCTACCCATCTATCTACATAATACCAGTGCCGTGCTACTGATCCATCAACATAAAACCAGTGTCGTCCTCCCCATTTATCTACATAAAACCAGTGCAGTCCACCCCATCTATCTACAGAAAACCAGTGCCCATTCTCTCCATCTCTCTACATGAATCCAGTGCCGTCCTACCCATCTATCTATATAAAACTAGTGCCATCCTTTCCATCTCTCTACATAATACCAGTGCCGTCCTCCCCATCTAACAACATAAAACAAGTGCCGTCCTCCCCATCTATCTACATAAAATCAGTGCCATCCTACTCATCTATCTACATAAAACCAGTGCCATCCTCCCCATCTATCTACATAAAACCAGTGTCGTCCTCCCCATCTATCTACATAAAACCAGTGCCGTCCTCCCCATCTATCTACATAAAACCAGTGCCCATTCTCTCCATCTCTCTACATGAATCCAGTGCCGTCCTCCACATCTCTCTACATAAAACCAGTGCCATCCTACTCATCTATCTACATAAAACCAGTGCCGTCCTACTGATCCATCAACATAAAACCAGTGCATTCCACCCCATCTCTCTAAATAGAACCAGTGCCCTCCTACCCATCTAACTACATAAAACCAGTGCCGTCCTCCTCATCTATCTACATAAAACCAGTGCCGTCCTCCCCATCTATCTACATAAAACCAGTCCTGTCCTCTGCATCTCTCTACATAAAACCAGTGCCATCCTCCCCATCTAACTACATAATACCAGAGCAGTCCTCTCCATCTCTCCACATAAAACCAGTGCCATCTTCCTCATCTATCTGCATAAGACCATTGCCGTCCTACCCATCTATCTACATAAAACCAGTATCGTCCTCCCCATCTATCTATATAAAACTAGTGCCATCCTTTCCATCTCTCTACATAATACCAGTTCCGACCTCCCCATCTAACTACATAATACAAGTGCCGTCCTCCCCATCTATCTACATAAAACCAGTGCCGTGCTACTGATGCATCAACATAAAACCAGTGCCATCCACCCCATCTCTCTAAATAAAACCAGTGCCATCCTACCCATCTAACTACATAAAACCTGTGCCGTCCTTCCCAACTAAGTACATAAAACCAGTGTCATCCTCCCCATCTATCTATATAAAACTAGTGCCATCCTACACATCTATATACATAATACCAGTACCGTACTCTCCATCTCTCTCATAAAACCAGTACAGTCCTCCCCATCTGTCTGCATAAAACCAGTGTCGTCCTCCCCATCTATCTAGATAAAACCAGTGCCATCCTCCCCATCTAACTACATAATACCAGTGCAGTCCTCTCCACCTCTCTACATAAAACCAGTGCCATTTTCCTCATCTATCTACATAAGACCATTGCCATCCTACCTATCTATCTACTTAAAACCAGTGCCGTTATACTGATGCATCAACATAAAACCAGTGCCATCCACCCCATCTCTCTAAATAAAACCAGTGCCGTCCTAGCCACCCGTCTACATAAAACCAGTGCCATCCTACCCATCTAACTACATAAAACCTGTGCCGTCCTCCCCAACTAAGTACATAAAACCAGTGTCATCCTCCCCATCTATCTATATAAAACTAGTGCCATCCTACACATCTATATACATAATACCAGTACCGTACTCTCCATCTCTCTCATAAAACCAGTACAGTCCTCCCCATCTGTCTGCATAAAACCAGTGTCGTCCTCCCCATCTATCTAGATAAAACCAGTGCCGTCGTACCCAACGAACTAGATAAAACCAGTGCCATCCTCCCCATCTAACTACATAATACCAGTGCAGTCCTCTCCACCTCTCTACATAAAACCAGTGCCATTTTCCTCATCTATCTACATAAGACCATTGCCGTCCTACCTATCTATCTACTTAAAACCAGTGCCATGCTACTGATCCATCAACATAAAACTGGTGCCATCCACCCCATCTCTCTAAATAAAACCAGTGCCGTCCTCCCCAACTAAGTACATAAAACCAGTGTCATCCTCCTCATTTATCTACATAAAACCAGTGCCGTCCTCCCCATCTATCTATATAAAACTAGTGCCATCCTTTCCATCTCTCTACATAATACCAGTGCCGTCCTCCCCATCTATCTACATAAAATCACTGCCGTCCTCCCCATCTATCTACATAAAACCAGTCCTGTCCTCTGCATCTCTCTACATAAAACCAGTGCCACCGTACACATCTATATACATAATACCAGTGCCGTACTCTCCATCTCTCTCATAAAACCAGTACCGTCCTCCCCATCTGTCTGCATAAAACCAGTGTCGTCCTCCCCATCAATCTAGATAAAACCAGTGTCGTCGTACCCAACGAACTAGATAAAACCAGTGCCATCCTCCCCGTCTAACTACATAATACCAGTGCCGTCCTCTCTATCTCTCTACATAAAACCAGTGCCATCTTCCTCATCTATCTGCATAAGACCATTGCCGTCCTACCCATCTATCTACATAAAACCAGTGCCGTGCTACTGATCCATCAACATGAAACCAGTGCCGTCCTAACCATCTACCTACATAAAACCAGTGCCACCCTACACATCTATTTAAATAATGCCAGTGCCATACTCTCCATCTCTCTCATAAAACCAGTGCCGTCCTCCTCATCTATCTACATAAAGCCAGTGCCGTCCTACCCATCTATCTACATAAAACCAGTGCCGTACCACCCATCTATCTACATAAAACCAGTGCCACCCTACCCATCTATATACATAATACCAGTACCGTCCTCCCCATCTGTCTGCAGAAAACCAATGTCGTCCTCCCCATCAATCTTGATAAAACCAGTGCTGTCGTACCCAACGAACTAGATAAAACCAGTGCCATCCTCCCCATCTAACTACATTATACCAGTGCCGTCCTCTCCATCTCTCTACATAAAAACAGTGCCATCTTCCTCATCTATCTGCAGAAGACCATTGCCGTCCTACCCATGTATCTACATAAAACCAGTGCCATCCTACTCATCTATCAACATAAAACCAGTGCCATCCTCCCCATTTATCTACATAAAACCAGTGCCGTCCTCCCCATTTATCTACATAAAACCAGTGCCATCCTACCCATCTATCTACATTAAACCAGTGCCGTCCTCCCCATCTATCTACATAAAACTATTCCTGTCCTGCGCATCTCTCTACATAAAACCAGTGCCACCCTAGCCATCTATATACATAATACCAGTCCCATACTCTCCATCTCTCTCATAAAACCAGTACCGTCCTCCCCATCTGTCTGCATCAAACCAGTGTCATCCTCCCCATCAATCTAGATAAAACCAGTGCCGTCGTACCCAACGAACTAGATAAAACCAGTGCCATCCTCCCCATCTATCTGCATAAGACCATTGCCGTCCTACCCATCTATCTACATAAAACCAGTGCCGTGCTACTGATCCATCAACATAAAACCAGTGTCGTCCTCCCCATCTATCTACATAAAACCAGTGCCCGTTCTCTCCATCTCTCTACATGAATCCAGTGCCGTCCTCCACATCTCTCTACATCAAACCAGTGCCATCCTACTCATCTATCTACATAAAACCAGTGCCGTCCTACCCATCTATCTACATAAAACCAGTGTCGTCCTCCCCAGCTAACTAGATAAAACCAGTGCCGTCATACCCAACGAACTAGATAAAACCAGCGCCGTCCTCTCCATCTCTCTACATATAACCAGTGCCATCTTCCTCATCTATCTCCATAAGACCATTGCCGTCCTACCCATCTATAAACATAATACCAGTGCCATCTTCCTCATCTATCTACATAAGACCATTGCCGTCCTACCCATCTATAAACATAATACCAGTGCCGTACTCTCCATCTCTCTACATGAATCCAGTGCCGTCCTACCCATCTATCTGCGTAAAACCAGTGCCGTATTCTCAATCTCTCCACATAAAACCAGTGCCATCCTCCCCATCTCTCTAAATAAAACCAGTGCCGTCCTACCCACCCGTCTACATAAAACCAGTGCCATCCTCCCCATCTAACTACATAATACCAGTGCAGTCCTCTCCACCTCTCTACATAAAACCAGTGCCATTTTACTCATCTATCTACATAAGACCATTTCCGTCCCACCTATCTATCTACTTAAAACCAGTGCCGTGCTACTGATCCATCAACATAAAACCAGTGCCATCCACCCCATCTCTCTAAATAAAACCAGTGCCGTCCTACTCACCCGTCTACATAAAACCAGTGCCATCCTACCCATCTAACTACATAAAACCAGTCCTGTCCTCTGCATCTCTCAACATAAAACCAGTGCCACGCTACCCATCTATATACATAATACCAGTGCCGTCCTACTGATCCATCAACATAAAACCAGTGCCATCCACCCCATCTCTCTAAATAAAACCAGTGCCCTCCTACCCATCTAACTACGTAAAACCAGTGCCGTCCTCCTCATCTATCTACATAAAACCAGTGCCGACCTCCCCATCTATCTACATAAAACCAGTGCCGTCCCACCCATCTACCTACATAAAACCAGTGCCACCCTACACATCTATATACATAATACCAGTGCCGTACTCTCCATCTCTCTCATAAAACCAGTGCCGTCCTCACCATCTGTCTGCATAAAACCAGTGTCGTCCTCCCCATCTATCTAGATAAAACCACTGCCGTCGTACCCAACGAACTAGATAGAACCAGCGCCATTCTCCCCATCTAACTACATAATACCAGTGCCGTCCTCTCCATCTCTCTACATAAAACCAGTGCATTCTTCCTAATCTATCTACATAAGACCATTGCCGTCCTACCCATCTATATACATAATACCAGTGCCGTACTCTCCATCTCTCTACATGAATCCAGTGCCGTCCTCCACATCTCTCTACATAAAAACAGTGCCATCCTACCCATCTAACTACATAAAACCAGTGCCGTCCTCCTCAACTAAGTACAAAAAACCAGTGTCATTCTCCCCATCTATCTACATAAAACCAGTGCCATCCTACCCATCTAACTACATAAAACCAGTCCTGTCCTCTGCATCTCTCAACATAAAACCAGTGCCACGCTACCCATCTATATACATAATACCAGTGCCGTCCTACTGATCCATCAACATAAAACCAGTGCCATCCACCCCATCTCTCTAAATAAAACCAGTGCCGTCCTACCCATCTATCTACATAAAACCAGTGCCGCCCCACCCATCTATCTATATAAAACTAGTGCCATCCTTTCCATCTCTCTACATAATACCAGTGCCGTCCTCCCCATCTAACAACATAAAACCAGTGCCGTCCTCCCCATCTATCTACATAAAATCAGTGCCATCCTACTCATCTATCTACATAAAACCAGTGCCATCCTCCCCATCTATCTACATAAAACCAGTGTCGTCCTCCCCATCTATCTACATAAAACCAGTGCCGTCCTCCCCACCTATCTACATAAAATCAGTGCCCATTCTCTCCATCTCTCTACATGAATCCAGTGCCGTCCTACCCATCTATCTATATAAAAATAGTGCCATCCTTTCCATCTCTGTACATAATACCACTGCCGTCCTCCCCATCTAACAACATAAAACAAGTGCCGTCCTCCCCATCTATCTACATAAAATCAGTGCCATCCTACTCATCTATCTACATAAAACCAGTGCCATCCTCCCTATCTATCTACATAAAACCAGTGCCGTCCTCCCCATCTATCTAAATAAAACCAGTGCCATCCTACCCATCTATCTACATAAAACCAGTGCCGTCCTCCCCATCTATCTACATAAAACCAGTCCTGTCCTCTGCATCTCTCTACATAAAACCAGTGCCACCCTACCCATCTATATACATAATACCAGTGCCGTACTCTCCATCTCTCTCATAAAACCAGTACCGTCCTCCCCATCTGTCTGCATAAAACCAGTGTCGTCCTCCCCATCAATCTAGATAAAACCAGTGTCGTCGTACCCAACGAACTAGATAAAACCAGTGCCTTCCTCCCCATCTAACTACATAATACCAGTGCCGTCCTCTCTATCTCTCTACATAAAACCAGTGCCATCCTACTCATCTATCTACATAAAACCAGTGCCGTCCTACTGATCCATCAACACAAAACCAGTGTATTCCACCCCATCTCTCTAAATAGAACCAGTGCCCTCCTACCCATCTAACTACATAAAACCAGTGCCGTCCTCCTCATCTATCTACATAAAACCAGTGCCCACCTCCCCATCTACCTACATAAAACCAGTGCCGTCCCACCCATCTACCTACTTAAAACCAGTGCCACCCTACACATCTATATAAATAATACCAGTGCCGTACTCTCCATCCTCTCATAAAACCAGTACCGTCCTCACCATCTGTATGCATAAAACCAGTGCCGTCCTACCCATCTAACTACATAAAACCAGTGCCATCCTACTCATCTGTCTACATAAAACCAGTGCCGTCCTACTGATCCATCAACACAAAACCAGTGTATTCCACCCCATCTCTCTAAATAGAACCAGTGCCCTCCTACCCATCTAACTACATAAAACCAGTGCCGTCCTCCTCATCTATCTACATAAAACCAGTGCAGTCCTCTCCACCTCTCTACATAAAACCAGTGCCATTTTCCTCATCTATCTACATAAGACCATTTCCGTCCCACCTATCTATCTACTTAAAACCAGTGCCGTGCTACTGATCCATCAACATAAAACCAGTGCCATCCACCCCATCTCTCTAAATAAAACCAGTGCCGTCCTACTCACCCGTCTACATAAAACCAGTGCCATCCTACCCATCTAACTACATAAAACCAGTCCTGTCCTCTGCATCTCTCAACATAAAACCAGTGCCACGCTACCCATCTATATACATAATACCAGTGCCGTCCTACTGATCCATCAACATAAAACCAGTGCCATCCACCCCATCTCTCTAAATAAAACCAGTGCCCTCCTACCCATCTAACTACATAAAACCAGTGCCGTCCTCCTCATCTATCTACATAAAACCAGTGCCGTCCTACCCATCTATCTACATAAAACCAGTGCCGCCCCACCATCTATCTACATAAAACCAACGCCGTCCCACCCATCTATCTACATAAAGCCAGTGCCACCCTGCACATCTATATACATAATAACAGTGCCGTACTCTCCATCTCTCTACATGAATCCAGTGCCGTCCTACCCATCTATCTATATAAAACTAGTGCCATCCTTTGCATCTCTCTACATAATACCAGTGCCGTCCTCCCCATCTAACAACATAAAACAAGTGCCGTCCTCCCCATCTATCTACATAAAATCAGTGCCATCCTACTCATCTATCTACATAAAACCAGTGCCATCCTCCCCATCTATCTACATAAAATCAGTGCCCATTCTCTCCATCTCTCTACATGAATCCAGTGCCGTCCTACCCATCTATCTATATAAAAATAGTGCCATCCTTTCCATCTCTGTACATAATACCACTGCCGTCCTCCCCATCTAACAACATAAAACAAGTGCCGTCCTCCCCATCTATCTACATAAAATCAGTGCCATCCTACTCATCTATCTACATAAAACCAGTGCCATCCTCCCCATCTATCTGCATAAAACCAGTGCCGTCCTCCCCATCTATCTAAATAAAACCAGTGCCATCCTACCCATCTATCTACATAAAACCAGTGCCGTCCTCCCCATCTATCTACATAAAACCAGTCCTGTCCTCTGCATCTCTCTACATGAAACCAGTGCCACCCTACCCATCTATATACATAATACCAGTGCCGTACTCTCCATCTCTCTCATAAAACCAGTACCGTCCTCCCCATCTGTCTGCATAAAACCAGTGTCGTCCTCCCCATCAATCTAGATAAAACCAGTGTCGTCGTACCCAACGAACTAGATAAAACCAGTGCCTTCCTCCCCATCTAACTACATAATACCAGTGCCGTCCTCTCTATCTCTCTACATAAAACCAGTGCCATCCTACTCATCTATCTACATAAAACCAGTGCCGTCCTCCTCATCTATCTACATAAAACCAGTGCCGACCTCCCCATCTACCTACATAAAACCAGTGCCGTCCCACCCATCTACCTACTTAAAACCAGTGCCACCCTACACATCTATATAAATAATACCAGTGCTGTACTCTCCATCCTCTCATAAAACCAGTACCTTCCTCACCATCTGTATGCATAAAACCAGTGCCGTCCTACCCATCTAACTACATAAAACCAGTGCCGTCCTCCTCATCTATCTACATAAAACCAGTGCCGTCCTACCCATCTATCTACATAAAACCAGTGCCGTACCACCCATCTATCTACATAAAACCAGTGCCACCCTACACATCTATATACATAATACCAGTGCCGTACTCTCCATCTCTCTCATAAAACCAGTACCGTCCTCCCCATCTGTCTGCATAAAACCAGTGCCATCCTACCCATCTATCTACATAAAACCAGTGCCGTCCTCCCCATCTATCTACATAAAACCAGTCCTGTCCTCTGCATCTCTCTACATAAAACCAGTGCCATCCTCCCCATCTAACTACATAATACCAGAGCAGTCCTCTCCATCTCTCCACATAAAACAAGTGCCATCTTCCTCATCTATCTGCATAAGACCATTGCCGTCCTACCCATCTATCTACATAAAACCAGTACCGTCCTCCCCATCTATCTATATAAAACTAGTGCCATCCTTTCCATCTCTCTACATAATACCAGTTCCGTCCTCCCCATCTAACTACATAATACAAGTGCCGTCCTCCCCATCTATCTACATAAAATCAGTGCCATCCTACTCATCAATCTACATAAAACCAGTGCCATCCTCCCCATTTATCTACATAAAACCAGCACCGTCCTCCCCATTTATCTACATAAAACCAGTGCCATCCTACTCATCTATCTACATAAAACCAGTGCCGTCCTCCCCATCTATCTACATAAAACTAGTCCTGTCCTGCGCATCTCTCTACATAAAACCAGTGCCACCCTAGCCATCTATATACATAATACCAGTCCCATACTCTCCATCTCTCTCATAAAACCAGTACCGTCCTCCCCATCTGTCTGCATAAAACCAGTGTCGTCCTACTCATCTAACTACATAAAACCAGTGCCGTCCTACTGATACATCAACATATAACCAGTGCCATCCACCCCATCTCTCTAAATAAAACCAGTGCCGTCCTACCCATCTATCTACATAAAACCAGTGCCGTCCTACCCATCTATCTACATAAAACCAGTGCCGTCTTCCTCATCTATATACATAAGACCATTGCCGTCCTACCCATCTATATACATAATACCAGTGCCGTACTCTCCATCTCTCTTCATGAATCCAGTGCCGTCCTCCCCATATCTCTATGTAAAACCAGTGCCGTCCTACCCACCCGTCTACATAAAACCAGTGCCATCCTCCCCATCTAACTATATAATACCAGTGCAGTCCTCTCCACCTCTCTACATAAAACCAGTGCCATTTTCCTCATCTATCTACATAAGACCATTGCCGTCCTACCTATCTATCTACTTAAAACCAGTGCCGTGCTACTGATGCATCAACATAAAACCAGTGCCATCCACCCCATCTCTCTAAATAAAACCAGTGCCGTCCTAGCCACCCGTCTACATAAAACCAGTGCCATCCTACCCATCTAACTACATAAAACCAGTCCTGTCCTCTGCATCTCTCAACATAAAACCAGTGCCACGCTACCCATCTATATACATAATACCAGTGCCGTCCTACTGATCCATCAACATAAAACCAGTGCCATCCACCCCATCTCTCTAAATAAAACCAGTGCCCTCCTACCCATCTAACTACATAAAACCAGTGCCGTCCTCCTCATCTATCTACATAAAACCAGTGCCGACCTCCCCATCTATCTACATAAAACCAGTGCCGTCCCACCCATCTACCTACATAAAACCAGTGCCACCCTACACATCTATATACATAATACCAGTGCCGTACTCTCCATCTCTCTCATAAAACCAGTGCCGTCCTCACCATCTGTCTGCATAAAACCAGTGTCGTCCTCCCCATCTATCTAGATAAAACCACTGCCGTCGTACCCAACGAACTAGATAGAACCAGCGCCATTCTCCCCATCTAACTACATAATACCAGTGCCGTCCTCTCCATCTCTCTACATAAAACCAGTGCATTCTTCCTAATCTATCTACATAAGACCATTGCCGTCCTACCCATCTATATACATAATACCAGTGCCGTCCTCTCCATCTCTCTACATGAATCCAGTGCCGTCCTCCACATCTCTCTACATAAAAACAGTGCCATCCTACCCATCTAACTACATAAAACCAGTGCCGTCCTCCTCAACTAAGTACAAAAAACCAGTGTCATTCTCCCCATCTATCTACATAAAACCAGTGCCATCCTACCCATCTAACTACATAAAACCAGTCCTGTCCTCTGCATCTCTCAACATAAAACCTGTGCCACGCTACCCATCTATATACATAATACCAGTGCCGTCCTACTGATCCATCAACATAAAACCAGTGCCATCCACCCCATCTATCTATATAAAACTAGTGCCATCCTTTCCATCTCTCTACATAATACCAGTGCCGTCCTCCCCATCTAACAACATAAAACAAGTGCCGTCCTCCCCATCTATCTACATAAAATCAGTGCCATCCTACTCATCTATCTACATAAAACCAGTGCCATCCTCCCCATCTATCTACATAAAACCAGTGTCGTCCTCCCCATCTATCTACATAAAACCAGTGCCGTCCTCCCCACCTATCTACATAAAATCAGTGCCCATTCTCTCCATCTCTCTACATGAATCCAGTGCCGTCCTACCCATCTATCTATATAAAAATAGTGCCATCCTTTCCATCTCTGTACATAATACCACTGCCGTCCTCCCCATCTAACAACATAAAACAAGTGCCGTCCTCCCCATCTATCTACATAAAATCAGTGCCATCCTACTCATCTATCTACATAAAACCAGTGCCATCCTCCCCATCTATCTACATAAAACCAGTGCCGTCCTCCCCATCTATCTAAATAAAACCAGTGCCATCCTACCCATCTATCTACATAAAACCAGTGCCGTCCTCCCCATCTATCTACATAAAACCAGTCCTGTCCTCTGCATCTCTCTACATAAAACCAGTGCCACCCTACCCATCTATATACATAATACCAGTGCCGTACTCTCCATCTCTCTCATAAAACCAGTACCGTCCTCCCCATCTGTCTGCATAAAACCAGTGTCGTCCTCCCCATCAATCTAGATAAAACCAGTGTCGTCGTACCCAACGAACTAGATAAAACCAGTGCCTTCCTCCCCATCTAACTACATAATACCAGTGCCGTCCTCTCTATCTCTCTACATAAAACCAGTGCCATCCTACTCATCTATCTACATAAAACCAGTGCCGTCCTACTGATCCATCAACACAAAACCAGTGTATTCCACCCCATCTCTCTAAATAGAACCAGTGCCCTCCTACCCATCTAACTACATAAAACCAGTGCCGTCCTCCTCATCTATCTACATAAAACCAGTGCAGTCCTCTCCACCTCTCTACATAAAACCAGTGCCATTTTCCTCATCTATCTACATAAGACCATTTCCGTCCCACCTATCTATCTACTTAAAACCAGTGCCGTGCTACTGATCCATCAACATAAAACCAGTGCCATCCACCCCATCTCTCTAAATAAAACCAGTGCCGTCCTACTCACCCGTCTACATAAAACCAGTGCCATCCTACCCATCTAACTACATAAAACCAGTCCTGTCCTCTGCATCTCTCAACATAAAACCAGTGCCACGCTACCCATCTATATACATAATACCAGTGCCGTCCTACTGATCCATCAACATAAAACCAGTGCCATCCACCCCATCTCTCTAAATAAAACCAGTGCCCTCCTACCCATCTAACTACATAAAACCAGTGCCGTCCTCCTCATCTATCTACATAAAACCAGTGCTGTCCTACCCATCTATCGACATAAAACCAGTGCCGCCCCACCCATCTATCTACATAAAACCAACGCCGTCCCACCCATCTATCTACCTAAAGCCAGTGCCACCCTGCACATCTATATACATAATAACAGTGCCGTACTCTCCATCTCTCTACATGAATCCAGTGCCGTCCTACCCATCTATCTATATAAAACTAGTGCCATCCTTTGCATCTCTCTACATAATACCAGTGCCGTCCTCCCCATCTAACAACATAAAACAAGTGCCGTCCTCCCCATCTATCTACATAAAATCAGTGCCATCCTACTCATCTATCTACATAAAACCAGTGCCATCCTCCCCATCTATCTACATAAAACCAGTGTCGTCCTCCCCATCTATCTACATAAAACCAGTGCCGTCCTCCCCATCTATCTACATAAAATCAGTGCCCATTCTCTCCATCTCTCTACATGAATCCAGTGCCGTCCTACCCATCTATCTATATAAAAATAGTGCCATCCTTTCCATCTCTGTACATAATACCACTGCCGTCCTCCCCATCTAACAACATAAAACAAGTGCCGTCCTCCCCATCTATCTACATAAAATCAGTGCCATCCTACTCATCTATCTACATAAAACCAGTGCCATCCTCCCCATCTATCTACATAAAACCAGTGCCGTCCTCCCCATCTATCTAAATAAAACCAGTGCCATCCTACCCATCTATCTACATAAAACCAGTGCCGTCCTCCCCATCTATCTACATAAAACCAGTCCTGTCCTCTGCATCTCTCTACATGAAACCAGTGCCACCCTACCCATCTATATACATAATACCAGTGCCGTACTCTCCATCTCTCTCATAAAACCAGTACCGTCCTCCCCATCTGTCTGCATAAAACCAGTGTCGTCCTCCCCATCAATCTAGATAAAACCAGTGTCGTCGTACCCAACGAACTAGATAAAACCAGTGCCTTCCTCCCCATCTAACTACATAATACCAGTGCCGTCCTCTCTATCTCTCTACATAAAACCAGTGCCATCCTACTCATCTATCTACATAAAACCAGTGCCGACCTCCCCATCTACCTACATAAAACCAGTGCCGTCCCACCCATCTACCTACTTAAAACCAGTGCCACCCTACACATCTATATAAATAATACCAGTGCTGTACTCTCCATCCTCTCATAAAACCAGTACCTTCCTCACCATCTGTATGCATAAAACCAGTGCCGTCCTACCCATCTAACTACATAAAACCAGTGCCGTCCTCCTCATCTATCTACATAAAACCAGTGCCGTCCTACCCATCTATCTACATAAAACCAGTGCCGTACCACCCATCTATCTACATAAAACCAGTGCCACCCTACACATCTATATACATAATACCAGTGCCGTACTCTCCATCTCTCTCATAAAACCAGTACCGTCCTCCCCATCTGTCTGCATAAAACCAGTGCCATCCTACCCATCTATCTACATAAAACCAGTACCGTCCTCCCCATCTATCTATATAAAACTAGTGCCATCCTTTCCATCTCTCTACATAATACCAGTGCCGTCTTCCTCATCTATATACATAAGACCATTGCCGTCCTACCCATCTATATACATAATACCAGTGCCGTACTCTCCATCTCTCTTCATGAATCCAGTGCCGTCCTCCCCATATCTCTATGTAAAACCAGTGCCGTCCTACCCACCCGTCTACATAAAACCAGTGCCATCCTCCCCATCTAACTATATAATACCAGTGCAGTCCTCTCCACCTCTCTACATAAAACCAGTGCCATTTTCCTCATCTATCTACATAAGACCATTGCCGTCCTACCTATCTATCTACTTAAAACCAGTGCCGTGCTACTGATGCATCAACATAAAACCAGTGCCATCCACCCCATCTCTCTAAATAAAACCAGTGCCGTCCTAGCCACCCGTCTACATAAAACCAGTGCCATCCTACCCATCTAACTACATAAAACCTGTGCCGTCCTTCCCAACTAAGTACATAAAACCAGTGTCATCCTCCCCATCTATCTATATAAAACTAGTGCCATCCTACACATCTATATACATAATACCAGTACCGTACTCTCCATCTCTCTCATAAAACCAGTACAGTCCTCCCCATCTGTCTGCATAAAACCAGTGTCGTCCTCCCCATCTATCTAGATAAAACCAGTGCCGTCGTACCCAACGAACTAGATAAAACCAGTGCCATCCTCCCCATCTAACTACATAATACCAGTGCAGTCCTCTCCACCTCTCTACATAAAACCAGTGCCATTTTCCTCATCTATCTACATAAGACCATTGCCATCCTACCTATCTATCTACTTAAAACCAGTGCCGTTATACTGATGCATCAACATAAAACCAGTGCCATCCACCCCATCTCTCTAAGTAAAACCAGTGCCGTCCTAGCCACCCGTCTACATAAAACCAGTGCCATCCTACCCATCTAACTACATAAAACCTGTGCCGTCCTCCCCAACTAAGTACATAAAACCAGTGTCATCCTCCCCATCTATCTATATAAAACTAGTGCCATCCTACACATCTATATACATAATACCAGTACCGTACTCTCCATCTCTCTCATAAAACCAGTACAGTCCTCCCCATCTGTCTGCATAAAACCAGTGTCGTCCTCCCCATCTATCTAGATAAAACCAGTGCCGTCGTACCCAACGAACTAGATAAAACCAGTGCCATCCTCCCCATCTAACTACATAATACCAGTGCAGTCCTCTCCACCTCTCTACATAAAACCAGTGCCATTTTCCTCATCTATCTACATAAGACCATTGCCGTCCTACCTATCTATCTACTTAAAACCAGTGCCGTGCTACTGATCCATCAACATAAAACTGGTGCCATCCACCCCATCTCTCTAAATAAAACCAGTGCCGTCCTCCCCAACTAAGTACATAAAACCAGTGTCATCCTCCTCATTTATCTACATAAAACCAGTGCCGTCCTCCCCATCTATCTATATAAAACTAGTGCCATCCTTTCCATCTCTCTACATAATACCAGTGCCGTCCTCCCCATCTAACTACATAAAACAAGTGCCGTCCTCCCCATCTATCTACATAAAATCACTGCCGTCCTCCCCATCTATCTACATAAAACCAGTCCTGTCCTCTGCATCTCTCTACATAAAACCAGTGCCACCGTACACATCTATATACATAATACCAGTGCCGTACTCTCCATCTCTCTCATAAAACCAGTACCGTCCTCCCCATCTGTCTGCATAAAACCAGTGTCGTCCTCCCCATCAATCTAGATAAAACCAGTGTCGTCGTACCCAACGAACTAGATAAAACCAGTGCCATCCTCCCCGTCTAACTACATAATACCAGTGCCGTCCTCTCTATCTCTCTACATAAAACCAGTGCCATCTTCCTCATCTATCTGCATAAGACCATTGCCGTCCTACCCATCTATCTACATAAAACCAGTGCCGTGCTACTGATCCATCAACATGAAACCAGTGCCGTCCTAACCATCTACCTACATAAAACCAGTGCCACCCTACACATCTATTTAAATAATGCCAGTGCCATACTCTCCATCTCTCTCATAAAACCAGTACCGTCCTCACCATCTGTCTGCATAAAACCAGTGCCGTCCTACCCATCTATCTACATAAAAACAGTGTCGTCCACCCCATCTATCTACATAAAACCAGTGCCGTCCTCCTCATCTATCTACATAAAGCCAGTGCCGTCCTACCCATCTATCTACATAAAACCAGTGCCGTCCCACCCATCTACCTACATAAAACCAGTGCCACCCTACACATCTATATACATAATACCAGTGCCGTCCTCTCCAACTCTCTCATAAAACCAGTACCGTCCTCCCCATCTGTCTGCATAAAACCAGTGTCGTCCTCCCCATCTATCTAGATAAAACCACTGCCGTCGTACCCAACGAACTAGATAGAACTAGCGCCATTCTCCCCATCTAACTACATAATACCAGTGCCGTCCTCTCCATCTCTCTACATAAAACCAGTGCATTCTTCCTAATCTATCTACATAAGACCATTGCCGTCCTACCCATCTATATACATAATACCAGTGCCGTACTCTCCATCTCTCTACATGAATCCAGTGCCGTCCTCTCCATCTCTCTACATGAATCCAGTGCCGTCCTCCACATCTCTCTACATAAAAACAGTGCCATCCTACCCATCTAACTACATAAAACCAGTGCCGTCCTCCCCAACTAAGTACAAAAAACCAGTGTCATTCTCCCCATCTATCTACATAAAACCAGTGCCATCCTTTCCATCTCTCTACATAATACCAGTGCCGTCCTCCCCATCTAAATACATAAAACCAGTGCTGTCCTCCCCCTCTCTCTACATAAAACCACTGTTGTCCTCCCCATCTACCTGTATAAAACCAGTGCCGTCCTCTCTATCTCTCTACATAAAACCAGTGCCGTCCTACCCATCTATCTACATAAAACCAGTGCCATCCTCCCCATCTATCTACATAAAACCAGTGCCGTCCTACCCATCTATCTACGTAAAACCAGTGCCGTGTTCTCAATCCCTCTACATAAAACCAGTGCCATCCTCCCCATCTAACTACATAATACCAGTGCAGTCCTCTCCATCTCTCTACATAAAACCAGTGCCATCTTCCTCCTCCATCTACATAAGACCATTGCCGTCCTACCCATCTATCTACATAAAACCAGTGCCGTGCTACTGATGCATCAACATAAAACCAGTGCCATCCACCCCATCTCTCTAAATAAAACCAGTGCCATCCTACCCATCTAACTACATAAAACCTGTGCCGTCCTTCCCAACTAAGTACATAAAACCAGTGTCATCCTCCCCATCTATCTATATAAAACTAGTGCCATCCTACACATCTATATACATAATACCAGTACCGTACTCTCCATCTCTCTCATAAAACCAGTACAGTCCTCCCCATCTGTCTGCATAAAACCAGTGTCGTCCTCCCCATCTATCTAGATAAAACCAGTGCCATCCTCCCCATCTAACTACATAATACCAGTGCAGTCCTCTCCACCTCTCTACATAAAACCAGTGCCATTTTCCTCATCTATCTACATAAGACCATTGCCAACCTACCTATCTATCTACTTAAAACCAGTGCCGTTATACTGATGCATCAACATAAAACCAGTGCCATCCACCCCATCTCTCTAAATAAAACCAGTGCCGTCCTAGCCTCCCGTCTACATAAAACCAGTGCCATCCTACCGATCTAACTACATAAAACCTGTGCCGTCCTCCCCAACTAAGTACATAAAACCAGTGTCATCCTCCCCATCTATCTATATAAAACTAGTGCCATCCTGCACATCTATATACATAATACCAGTACCGTACTCTCCATCTCTCTCATAAAACCAGTACAGTCCTCCCCATCTGTCTGCATAAAACCAGTGTCGTCCTCCCCATCTATCTAGATAAAACCAGTGCCGTCGTACCCAACGAACTAGATAAAACCAGTGCCATCCTCCCCATCTAACTACATAATACCAGTGCAGTCCTCTCCACCTCTCTACATAAAACCAGTGCCATTTTCCTCATCTATCTACATAAGACCATTGCCGTCCTACCTATCTATCTACTTAAAACCAGTGCCGTGCTAGTGATCCATCAACATAAAACTGGTGCCATCCACCCCATCTCTCTAAATAAAACCAGTGCCGTCCTCCCCAACTAAGTACATAAAACCAGTGTCATCCTCCTCATTTATCTACATAAAACAAGTGCCGTCCTCCCCATCTATCTACATAAAATCACTGCCGTCCTCCCCATCTATCTACATAAAACCAGTCCTGTCCTCTGCATCTCTCTACATAAAACCAGTGCCACCGTACACATCTATATACATAATACCAGTGCCGTACTCTCCATCTCTCTCATAAAACCAGTACCGTCCTCCCCATCTGTCTGCATAAAACCAGTGTCGTCCTCCCCATCAATCTAGATAAAACCAGTGTCGTCGTACCCAACGAACTAGATAAAACCAGTGCCATCCTCCCTGTCTAACTACATAATACCAGTGCCGTCCTCTCTATCTCTCTACATAAAACCAGTGCCATCTTCCTCATCTATCTGCATAAGACCATTGCCGTCCTACCCATCTATCTACATAAAACCAGTGCCGTGCTACTGATCCATCAACATGAAACCAGTGCCGTCCTAACCATCTACCTACATAAAACCAGTGCCACCCTACACATCTATTTAAATAATGCCAGTGCCATACTCTCCATCTCTCTCATAAAACCAGTGCCGTCCTCCTCATCTATCTACATAAAGCCAGTGCCGTCCTACCCATCTATCTACATAAAACCAGTGCCGTACCACCCATCTATCTACATAAAACCAGTGCCACCCTACCCATCTATATACATAATACCAGTACCGTCCTCCCCATCTGTCTGCAGAAAACCAATGTCGTCCTCCCCATCAATCTTGATAAAACCAGTGCTGTCGTACCCAACGAACTAGATAAAACCAGTGCCATCCTCCCCATCTAACTACATTATACCAGTGCCGTCCTCTCCATCTCTCTACATAAAAACAGTGCCATCTTCCTCATCTATCTGCAGAAGACCATTGCAGTCCTACCCATGTATCTACATAAAACCAGTGCCATCCTACTCATCTATCAACATAAAACCAGTGCCATCCTCCCCATTTATCTACATAAAACCAGTGCCGTCCTCCCCATTTATCTACATAAAACCAGTGCCATCCTACCCATCTATCTACATTAAACCAGAGCCGTCCTCCCCATCTATCTACATAAAACTATTCCTGTCCTGCGCATCTCTCTACATAAAACCAGTGCCACCCTAGCCATCTATATACATAATACCAGTCCCATACTCTCCATCTCTCTCATAAAACCAGTACCGTCCTCCCCATCTGTCTGCATCAAACCAGTGTCATCCTCCCCATCAATCTAGATAAAACCAGTGCCGTCGTACCCAACGAACTAGATAAAACCAGTGCCATCCTCCCCATCTATCTGCATAAGACCATTGCCGTCCTACCCATCTATCTACATAAAACCAGTGCCGTGCTACTGATCCATCAACATAAAACCAGTGTCGTCCTCCCCATCTATCTACATAAAACCAGTGCCCGTTCTCTCCATCTCTCTACATGAATCCAGTGCCGTCCTCCACATCTCTCTACATCAAACCAGTGCCATCCTACTCATCTATCTACATAAAACCAGTGCCGTCCTACCCATCTATCTACATAAAACCAGTGTCGTCCTCCCCAGCTAACTAGATAAAACCAGTGCCGTCATACCCAACGAACTAGATAAAACCAGTGCCGTACTCTCCATCTCTCTACATGAATCCAGTGCCGTCCTACCCATCTATCTACGTAAAACCAGTGCCGTATTCTCAATCTCTCCACATAAAACCAGTGCCATCCTCCCCATCTCTCTAAATAAAACCAGTGCCGTCCTACCCACCCGTCTACATAAAACCAGTGCCATCCTCCCCATCTAACTACATAATACCAGTGCAGTCCTCTCCACCTCTCTACATAAAACCAGTGCCATTTTACTCATCTATCTACATAAGACCATTTCCGTCCCACCTATCTATCTACTTAAAACCAGTGCCGTGCTACTGATCCATCAACATAAAACCAGTGCCATCCACCCCATCTCTCTAAATAAAACCAGTGCCGTCCTACTCACCCGTCTACATAAAACCAGTGCCATCCTACCCATCTAACTACATAAAACCAGTCCTGTCCTCTGCATCTCTCAACATAAAACCAGTGCCACGCTACCCATCTATATACATAATACCAGTGCCGTCCTACTGATCCATCAACATAAAACCAGTGCCATCCACCCCATCTCTCTAAATAAAACCAGTGCCCTCCTACCCATCTAACTACATAAAACCAGTGCCGTCCTCCTCATCTATCTACATAAAACCAGTGCCGACCTCCCCATCTATCTACATAAAACCAGTGCCGTCCCACCCATCTACCTACATAAAACCAGTGCCACCCTACACATCTATTTAAATAATGCCAGTGCCATACTCTCCATCTCTCTCATAAAACCAGTGCCGTCCTCCTCATCTATCTACATAAAGCCAGTGCCGTCCTACCCATCTATCTACATAAAACCAGTGCCGTACCACCCATCTATCTACATAAAACCAGTGCCACCCTACCCATCTATATACATAATACCAGTACCGTCCTCCCCATCTGTCTGCAGAAAACCAATGTCGTCCTCCCCATCAATCTTGATAAAACCAGTGCTGTCGTACCCAACGAACTAGATAAAACCAGTGCCATCCTCCCCATCTATCTGCATAAGACCATTGCCGTCCTACCCATCTATCTACATAAAACCAGTGCCGTGCTACTGATCCATCAACATAAAACCAGTGTCGTCCTCCCCATCTATCTACATAAAACCAGTGCCCGTTCTCTCCATCTCTCTACATGAATCCAGTGCCGTCCTCCACATCTCTCTACATCAAACCAGTGCCATCCTACTCATCTATCTACATAAAACCAGTGCCGTCCTACCCATCTATCTACATAAAACCAGTGTCGTCCTCCCCAGCTAACTAGATAAAACCAGTGCCGTCATACCCAACGAACTAGATAAAACCAGCGCCGTCCTCTCCATCTCTCTACATATAACCAGTGCCATCTTCCTCATCTATCTACATAAGACCATTGCCGTCCTACCCATCTATAAACATAATACCAGTGCCGTACTCTCCATCTCTCTACATGAATCCAGTGCCGTCCTACCCATCTATCTATGTAAAACCAGTGCCGTATTCTCAATCTCTCCACATAAAACCAGTGCCATCCTCCCCATCTCTCTAAATAAAACCAGTGCCGTCCTACCCACCCGTCTACATAAAACCAGTGCCATCCTCCCCATCTAACTACATAATACCAGTGCAGTCCTCTCCACCTCTCTACATAAAACCAGTGCCATTTTACTCATCTATCTACATAAGACCATTTCCGTCCCACCTATCTATCTACTTAAAACCAGTGCCGTGCTACTGATCCATCAACATAAAACCAGTGCCATCCACCCCATCTCTCTAAATAAAACCAGTGCCGTCCTACTCACCCGTCTACATAAAACCAGTGCCATCCTACCCATCTAACTACATAAAACCAGTCCTGTCCTCTGCATCTCTCAACATAAAACCAGTGCCACGCTACCCATCTATATACATAATACCAGTGCCGTCCTACTGATCCATCAACATAAAACCAGTGCCATCCACCCCATCTCTCTAAATAAAACCAGTGCCCTCCTACCCATCTAACTACATAAAACCAGTGCCGTCCTCCTCATCTATCTACATAAAACCAGTGCCGACCTCCCCATCTATCTACATAAAACCAGTGCCGTCCCACCCATCTACCTACATAAAACCAGTGCCACCCTACACATCTATTTAAATAATGCCAGTGCCATACTCTCCATCTCTCTCATAAAACCAGTGCCGTCCTCCTCATCTATCTACATAAAGCCAGTGCCGTCCTACCCATCTATCTACATAAAACCAGTGCCGTACCACCCATCTATCTACATAAAACCAGTGCCACCCTACCCATCTATATACATAATACCAGTACCGTCCTCCCCATCTGTCTGCAGAAAACCAATGTCGTCCTCCCCATCAATCTTGATAAAACCAGTGCTGTCGTACCCAACGAACTAGATAAAACCAGTGCCATCCTCCCCATCTAACTACATTATACCAGTGCCGTCCTCTCCATCTCTCTACATAAAAACAGTGCCATCTTCCTCATCTATCTGCAGAAGACCATTGCAGTCCTACCCATGTATCTACATAAAACCAGTGCCATCCTACTCATCTATCAACATAAAACCAGTGCCATCCTCCCCATTTATCTACATAAAACCAGTGCCGTCCTCCCCATTTATCTACATAAAACCAGTGCCATCCTACCCATCTATCTACATTAAACCAGAGCCGTCCTCCCCATCTATCTACATAAAACTATTCCTGTCCTGCGCATCTCTCTACATAAAACCAGTGCCACCCTAGCCATCTATATACATAATACCAGTCCCATACTCTCCATCTCTCTCATAAAACCAGTACCGTCCTCCCCATCTGTCTGCATCAAACCAGTGTCATCCTCCCCATCAATCTAGATAAAACCAGTGCCGTCGTACCCAACGAACTAGATAAAACCAGTGCCATCCTCCCCATCTATCTGCATAAGACCATTGCCGTCCTACCCATCTATCTACATAAAACCAGTGCCGTGCTACTGATCCATCAACATAAAACCAGTGTCGTCCTCCCCATCTATCTACATAAAACCAGTGCCCGTTCTCTCCATCTCTCTACATGAATCCAGTGCCGTCCTCCACATCTCTCTACATCAAACCAGTGCCATCCTACTCATCTATCTACATAAAACCAGTGCCGTCCTACCCATCTATCTACATAAAACCAGTGTCGTCCTCCCCAGCTAACTAGATAAAACCAGTGCCGTCATACCCAACGAACTAGATAAAACCAGCGCCGTCCTCTCCATCTCTCTACATATAACCAGTGCCATCTTCCTCATCTATCTACATAAGACCATTGCCGTCCTACCCATCTATAAACATAATACCAGTGCCGTACTCTCCATCTCTCTACATGAATCCAGTGCCGTCCTACCCATCTATCTATGTAAAACCAGTGCCGTATTCTCAATCTCTCCACATAAAACCAGTGCCATCCTCCCCATCTCTCTAAATAAAACCAGTGCCGTCCTACCCACCCGTCTACATAAAACCAGTGCCATCCTCCCCATCTAACTACATAATACCAGTGCAGTCCTCTCCACCTCTCTACATAAAACCAGTGCCATTTTACTCATCTATCTACATAAGACCATTTCCGTCCCACCTATCTATCTACTTAAAACCAGTGCCGTGCTACTGATCCATCAACATAAAACCAGTGCCATCCACCCCATCTCTCTAAATAAAACCAGTGCCGTCCTACTCACCCGTCTACATAAAACCAGTGCCATCCTACCCATCTAACTACATAAAACCAGTCCTGTCCTCTGCATCTCTCAACATAAAACCAGTGCCACGCTACCCATCTATATACATAATACCAGTGCCGTCCTACTGATCCATCAACATAAAACCAGTGCCATCCACCCCATCTCTCTAAATAAAACCAGTGCCCTCCTACCCATCTAACTACATAAAACCAGTGCCGTCCTCCTCATCTATCTACATAAAACCAGTGCCGACCTCCCCATCTATCTACATAAAACCAGTGCCGTCCCACCCATCTACCTACATAAAACCAGTGCCACCCTACACATCTATATACATAATACCAGTGCCGTACTCTCCATCTCTCTCATAAAACCAGTGCCGTCCTCACCATCTGTCTGCATAAAACCAGTGTCGTCCTCCCCATCTATCTAGATAAAACCACTGCCGTCGTACCCAACGAACTAGATAGAACCAGCGCCATTCTCCCCATCTAACTACATAATACCAGTGCCGTCCTCTCCATCTCTCTACATAAAACCAGTGCATTCTTCCTAATCTATCTACATAAGACCATTGCCGTCCTACCCATCTATATACATAATACCAGTGCCGTCCTCTCCATCTCTCTACATGAATCCAGTGCCGTCCTCCACATCTCTCTACATAAAACCAGTGCCATCCTACCCATCTAACTACATAAAACCAGTGCCGTCCTCCTCAACTAAGTACAAAAAACCAGTATCATCCTCCCCATCTATCTACATAAAACCAGTGCCATCCTACCCATCTAACTACATAAAACCAGTCCTGTCCTCTGCATCTCTCAACATAAAACCAGTGCCACGCTACCCATCTATATACATAATACCAGTGCCGTCCTACTGATCCATCAACATAAAACCAGTGCCATCCACCCCATCTCTCTAAATAAAACCAGTGCCGTCCTACCCATCTATCTACATAAAACCAGTGCCGCCCCAACCATCTATCTACATAAAACCAGCGCCGTCCCACCCATCTATCTACATAAAGCCAGTGCCACCCTACACATCTATATACATAATAACAGTGCCGTACTCTCCATCTCTCTACATGAATCCAGTGCCGTCCTACCCATCTATCTATATAAAACTAGTGCCATCCTTTCCATCTCTCTACATAATACCAGTGCCGTCCTCCCCATCTAACAACATAAAACAAGTGCCGTCCTCCCCATCTATCTACATAAAATCAGTGCCATCCTACTCATCTATCTACATAAAACCAGTGCCATCCTCCCCATCTATCTACATAAAACCAGTGTCGTCCTCCCCATCTATCTACATAAAACCAGTGCCGTCCTCCCCACCTATCTACATAAAATCAGTGCCCATTCTCTCCATCTCTCTACATGAATCCAGTGCCGTCCTACCCATCTATCTATATAAAAATAGTGCCATCCTTTCCATCTCTGTACATAATACCAGTGCCGTCCTCCCCATCTAACAACATAAAACAAGTGCCGTCCTCCCCATCTATCTACATAAAATCAGTGCCATCCTACTCATCTATCTACATAAAACCAGTGCCATCCTCCCCATCTATCTAAATAAAACCAGTGCCATCCTACCCATCTATCTACATAAAACCAGTGCCGTCCTCCCCATCTATCTACATAAAACCAGTCCTGTCCTCTGCATCTCTCTACATAAAACCAGTGCCATCCTACCCATCTATATACATAATACCAGTGCCGTACTCTCCATCTCTCTCATAAAACCAGTACCGTCCTCCCCATCTGTCTGCATAAAACCTGTGTCGTCCTCCCCATCAATCTAGATAAAACCAGTGTCGTCGTACCCAACGAACTAGATAAAACCAGTGCCTTCCTCCCCATCTAACTACATAATACCAGTGCCGTCCTCTCTATCTCTCTACATAAAACCAGTGCCATCCTACTCATCTATCTACATAAAACCAGTGCCGTCCTACTGATCCATCAACACAAAACCAGTGTATTCCACCCCATCTCTCTAAATAGAACCAGTGCCCTCCTACCCATCTAACTACATAAAACCAGTGCCGTCCTCCTCATCTATCTACATAAAACCAGTGCCCACCTCCCCATCTACCTACATAAAACCAGTGCCGTCCCACCCATCTACCTACTTAAAACCAGTGCCACCCTACACATCTATATAAATAATACCAGTGCCGTACTCTCCATCCTCTCATAAAACCAGTACCGTCCTCACCATCTGTATGCATAAAACCAGTGCCGTCCTACCCATCTAACTACATAAAACCAGTGCCGTCCTCCTCATCTATCTACATAAATCCAGTGCCGTCCTACCCATCTATCTACATAAAACCACTGCCGTACCACCCATCTATCTACATAAAACCAGTGCCACCCTACACATCTATATACATAATACCAGTGCCGTACTCTCCATCTCTCTCATAAAACCAGTACCGTCCCCCCCATCTATCTACATAAAACCAGTGTCGTCCTACCCATCTATCTACATAAAACCAGTCCCGTCCTCCCCATCTATCTACATAAAACCAGTCCTGTCCTCTGCATCTCTCTACATAAAACCAGTGCCATCCTCCACATCTAACTACATAATACCAGAGCAGTCCTCTCCATCTGTCCACATAAAACCAGTGCCAACTTCCTCATCTATCTGCATAAGACCATTGCCGTCCTACCCATCTATCTACATAAAACCAGTGCCGTGCTACTGATCCATCAACATAAAACCAGTGTCGTCCTCCCCATCTATCTACATAAAACCAGTGCCCATTCTCTCCATCTCTCTACATGAATCCAGTGCCGTCCTCCACATCTCTCTACATATAACCAGTGCCATCTTCCTCATCTATCTACATAAGACCATTGCCGTCCTACCCATCTATAAACATAATACCAGTGCCGTACTCTCCATCTCTCTACATGAATCCAGTGCCGTCCTACCCATCTATCTACGTAAAACCAGTGCCGTGTTCTCAATCTCTCCACATAAAACCAGTGCCATCCTCCCCATCTCTCTAAATAAAACCAGTGCCGTACTACCCACCCGTCTACATAAAACCAGTGCCATCCTCCCCATCTAACTACATAATACCAGTGCAGTCCTCTCCACCTCTCTACATAAAACCAGTGCCATTTTCCTCATCTATCTACATAAGACCATTTCCGTCCCACCTATCTATCTACTTAAAACCAGTGCCGTGCTACTGATCCATCAACATAAAACCAGTGCCATCCACCCCATCTCTCTAAATAAAACCAGTGCCGTCCTACTCACCCGTCTACATAAAACCAGTGCCATCCTACCCATCTAACTACATAAAACCAGTCCTGTCCTCTGCATCTCTCAACATAAAACCAGTGCCACGCTACCCATCTATATACATAATACCAGTGCCGTCCTACTGATCCATCAACATAAAACCAGTGCCATCCACCCCATCTCTCTAAATAAAACCAGTGCCCTCCTACCCATCTAACTACATAAAACCAGTGCCGTCCTCCTCATCTATCTACATAAAACCAGTGCCGTCCTCCTCATCTATCTACATAAAACCAGTGCCGACCTCCCCATCTACCTACATAAAACCAGTGCCGTCCCACCCATCTACCTACTTAAAACCAGTGCCACCCTACACATCTATATAAATAATACCAGTGCTGTACTCTCCATCCTCTCATAAAACCAGTACCGTCCTCACCATCTGTATGCATAAAACCAGTGCCGTCCTACCCATCTAACTACATAAAACCAGTGCCGTCCTCCTCATCTATCTACATAAAACCAGTGCCGTCCTACCCATCTCTACATAAAACCAGTGCCGTACCACCCATCTATCTACATAAAACCAGTGCCACCCTACACATCTATATACATAAAACCAGTGCCGTCCTCCCCATCTATCTACATAAAACCAGTCCTGTCCTCTGCATCTCTCTACAAAAAACCAGTGCCATCCTCCCCATCTAACTACATAATACAAGTGCCGTGCTCTCCATCTCTCCACATAAAACAAGTGCCATCTTCCTCATCTATCTGCATAAGACCATTGCCGTCCTACCCATCTATCTACATAAAACCAGTACCGTCCTCCCCATCTATCTATATAAAACTAGTGCCATCCTTTCCATCTCTCTACATAATACCAGTTCCGTCCTCCCCATCTAACTACATAATACAAGTGCCGTCCTCCCCATCTATCTATATAAAATCAGTGCCATCCTACTCATCAATCTACATAATACCAGTGCCATCCTCCCCATTTATCTACATAAAACCAGCACCGTCCTCCCCATTTATCTACATAAAACCAGTGCCATCCTACTCATCTATCTACATAAAACCAGTGCCATCCTCCCCATCTATCTACATAAAACTAGTCCTGTCCTGCGCATCTCTCTACATAAAACCAGTGCCACCCTAGCCATCTATATACATAATACCAGTCCCATACTCTCCATCTCTCTCATAAAACCAGTACCGTCCTCCCCATCTGTCTGCATAAAACCAGTGTCGTCCTACTCATCTAACTACATAAAACCAGTGCCGTCCTACTGATACATCAACATATAACCAGTGCCATCCACCCCATCTCTCTAAATAAAACCAGTGCCGTCCTACCCATCTATCTACATAAAACCAGTGCCGTCCTACCCATCTATCTACATAAAACCAGTGCCGTCTTCCTCATCTATATACATAAGACCATTGCCGTCCTACCCATCTATATACATAATACCAGTGCCGTACTCTCCATCTCTCTTCATGAATCCAGTGCCGTCCTCCCCATATCTCTATGTAAAACCAGTGCCGTCCTCCCCACCCGTCTACATAAAACCAGTGCCATCCTCCCCATCTAACTATATAATACCAGTGCAGTCCTCTCCACCTCTCTACATAAAACCAGTGCCATTTTCCTCATCTATCTACATAAGACCATTGCCGTCCTACCTATCTATCTACTTAAAACCAGTGCCGTGCTACTGATGCATCAACATAAAACCAGTGCCATCCACCCCATCTCTCTAAATAAAACCAGTGCCGTCCTAGCCACCCGTCTACATAAAACCAGTGCCATCCTACCCATCTAACTACATAAAACCTGTGCCGTCCTTCCCAACTAAGTACATAAAACCAGTGTCATCCTCCCCATCTATCTATATAAAACTAGTGCCATCCTACACATCTATATACATAATACCAGTACCGTACTCTCCATCTCTCTCATAAAACCAGTACAGTCCTCCCCATCTGTCTGCATAAAACCAGTGTCGTCCTCCCCATCTATCTAGATAAAACCAGTGCCGTCGTACCCAACGAACTAGATAAAACCAGTGCCATCCTCCCCATCTAACTACATAATACCAGTGCAGTCCTCTCCACCTCTCTACATAAAACCAGTGCCATTTTCCTCATCTATCTACATAAGACCATTGCCATCCTACCTATCTATCTACTTAAAACCAGTGCCGTTATACTGATGCATCAACATAAAACCAGTGCCATCCACCCCATCTCTCTAAGTAAAACCAGTGCCGTCCTAGCCACCCGTCTACATAAAACCAGTGCCATCCTACCCATCTAACTACATAAAACCTGTGCCGTCCTCCCCAACTAAGTACATAAAACCAGTGTCATCCTCCCCATCTATCTATATAAAACTAGTGCCATCCTACACATCTATATACATAATACCAGTACCGTACTCTCCATCTCTCTCATAAAACCAGTACAGTCCTCCCCATCTGTCTGCATAAAACCAGTGTCGTCCTCCCCATCTATCTAGATAAAACCAGTGCCGTCGTACCCAACGAACTAGATAAAACCAGTGCCATCCTCCCCATCTAACTACATAATACCAGTGCAGTCCTCTCCACCTCTCTACATAAAACCAGTGCCATTTTCCTCATCTATCTACATAAGACCATTGCCGTCCTACCTATCTATCTACTTAAAACCAGTGCCGTGCTACTGATCCATCAACATAAAACTGGTGCCATCCACCCCATCTCTCTAAATAAAACCAGTGCCGTCCTCCCCAACTAAGTACATAAAACCAGTGTCATCCTCCTCATTTATCTACATAAAACCAGTGCCGTCCTCCCCATCTATCTATATAAAACTAGTGCCATCCTTTCCATCTCTCTACATAATACCAGTGCCGTCCTCCCCATCTAACTACATAAAACAAGTGCCGTCCTCCCCATCTATCTACATAAAATCACTGCCGTCCTCCCCATCTATCTACATAAAACCAGTCCTGTCCTCTGCATCTCTCTACATAAAACCAGTGCCACCGTACACATCTATATACATAATACCAGTGCCGTACTCTCCATCTCTCTCATAAAACCAGTACCGTCCTCCCCATCTGTCTGCATAAAACCAGTGTCGTCCTCCCCATCAATCTAGATAAAACCAGTGTCGTCGTACCCAACGAACTAGATAACACCAGTGCCATCCTCCCCGTCTAACTACATAATACCAGTGCCGTCCTCTCTATCTCTCTACATAAAACCAGTGCCATCTTCCTCATCTATCTGCATAAGACCATTGCCGTCCTACCCATCTATCTACATAAAACCAGTGCCGTGCTACTGATCCATCAACATGAAACCAGTGCCGTCCTAACCACCTACCTACATAAAACCAGTGCCACCCTACACATCTATTTAAATAATGCCAGTGCCATACTCTCCATCTCTCTCATAAAACCAGTACCGTCCTCACCATCTGTCTGCATAAAACCAGTGCCGTCCTACCCATCTATCTACATAAAAACAGTGTCGTCCACCCCATCTATCTACATAAAACCAGTGCCACCCTACACATCTATATACATAATACCAGTGCCGTCCTCTCCAACTCTCTCATAAAACCAGTACCGTCCTCCCCATCTGTCTGCATAAAACCAGTGTCGTCCTCCCCATCTATCTAGATAAAACCACTGCCGTCGTACCCAACGAACTAGATAGAACTAGCGCCATTCTCCCCATCTAACTACATAATACCAGTGCCGTCCTCTCCATCTCTCTACATAAAACCAGTGCATTCTTCCTAATCTATCTACATAAGACCATTGCCGTCCTACCCATCTATATACATAATACCAGTGCCGTCCTCCCCAACTAAGTACAAAAAACCAGTGTCATTCTCCCCATCTATCTACATGAAACCAGTGCCATCCTTTCCATCTCTCTACATAATACCAGTGCCGTCCTCCCCATCTAAATACATAAAACCAGTGCTGTCCTCCCCCTCTCTCTACATAAAACCACTGTTGTCCTCCCCATCTACCTGTATAAAACCAGTGCCGTCCTCTCTATCTCTCTACATAAAACCAGTGCCGTCCTACCCATCTATCTACATAAAACCAGTGTCGTCCACCCCATCTATCTACATAAAATCAGTGCCATCCTACTCATCTATCTACATAAAACCAGTGCCATCCTCCCCATCTATCTACATAAAACCAGTGCCGTCCTACCCATCTATCTACGTAAAACCAGTGCCGTGTTCTCAATCTCTCTACATAAAACCAGTGCCATCCTCCCCATCTAACTACATAATACCAGTGCAGTCCTCTCCATCTCTCTACATAAAACCAGTGCCATCTTCCTCCTCCATCTACATAAGACCATTGCCGTCCTACCCATCTATCTACATAAAACCAGTGCCGTGCTACTGATGCATCAACATAAAACCAGTGCCATCCACCCCATCTCTCTAAATAAAACCAGTGCCATCCTACCCATCTAACTACATAAAACCTGTGCCGTCCTTCCCAACTAAGTACATAAAACCAGTGTCATCCTCCCCATCTATCTATATAAAACTAGTGCCATCCTACACATCTATATACATAATACCAGTACCGTACTCTCCATCTCTCTCATAAAACCAGTACAGTCCTCCCCATCTGTCTGCATAAAACCAGTGTCGTCCTCCCCATCTATCTAGATAAAACCAGTGCCATCCTCCCCATCTAACTACATAATACCAGTGCAGTCCTCTCCACCTCTCTACATAAAACCAGTGCCATTTTCCTCATCTATCTACATAAGACCATTGCCATCCTACCTATCTATCTACTTAAAACCAGTGCCGTTATACTGATGCATCAACATAAAACCAGTGCCATCCACCCCATCTCTCTAAATAAAACCAGTGCCGTCCTAGCCACCCGTCTACATAAAACCAGTGCCATCCTACCCATCTAACTACATAAAACCTGTGCCGTCCTCCCCAACTAAGTACATAAAACCAGTGTCATCCTCCCCATCTATCTATATAAAACTAGTGCCATCCTGCACATCTATATACATAATACCAGTACCGTACTCTCCATCTCTCTCATAAAACCAGTACAGTCCTCCCCATCTGTCTGCATAAAACCAGTGTCGTCCTCCCCATCTATCTAGATAAAACCAGTGCCGTCATACCCAACGAACTAGATAAAACCAGTGCCATCCTCCCCATCTAACTACATAATACCAGTGCAGTACTCTCCACCTCTCTACATAAAACCAGTGCCATTTTCCTCATCTATCTACATAAGACCATTGCCGTCCTACCTATCTATCTACTTAAAACCAGTGCCGTGCTACTGATCCATCAACATAAAACTGGTGCCATCCACCCCATCTCTCTAAATAAAACCAGTGCCGTCCTCCCCAACTAAGTACATAAAACCAGTGTCATCCTCCTCATTTATCTACATAAAACAAGTGCCGTCCTCCCCATCTATCTACATAAAATCACTGCCGTCCTCCCCATCTATCTACATAAAACCAGTCCTGTCCTCTGCATCTCTCTACATAAAACCAGTGCCACCGTACACATCTATATACATAATACCAGTGCCGTACTCTCCATCTCTCTCATAAAACCAGTACCGTCCTCCCCATCTGTCTGCATAAAACCAGTGTCGTCCTCCCCATCAATCTAGATAAAACCAGTGTCGTCGTACCCAACGAACTAGATAAAACCAGTGCCATCCTCCCCGTCTAACTACATAATACCAGTGCCGTCCTCTCTATCTCTCTACATAAAACCAGTGCCATCTTCCTCATCTATCTGCATAAGACCATTGCCGTCCTACCCATCTATCTACATAAAACCAGTGCCGTGCTACTGATCCATCAACATGAAACCAGTGCCGTCCTAACCATCTACCTACATAAAACCAGTGCCACCCTACACATCTATTTAAATAATGCCAGTGCCATACTCTCCATCTCTCTCATAAAACCAGTGCCGTCCTCCTCATCTATCTACATAAAGCCAGTGCCATCCTACTCATCTATCAACATAAAACCAGTGCCATCCTCCCCATTTATCTACATAAAACCAGTGCCGTCCTCCCCATTTATCTACATAAAACCAGTGCCATCCTACCCATCTATCTACATTAAACCAGTGCCGTCCTCCCCATCTATCTACATAAAACTATTCCTGTCCTGCGCATCTCTCTACATAAAACCAGTGCCACCCTAGCCATCTATATACATAATACCAGTCCCATACTCTCCATCTCTCTCATAAAACCAGTACCGTCCTCCCCATCTGTCTGCATCAAACCAGTGTCATCCTCCCCATCAATCTAGATAAAACCAGTGCCGTCGTACCCAACGAACTAGATAAAACCAGTGCCATCCTCCCCATCTATCTGCATAAGACCATTGCCGTCCTACCCATCTATCTACATAAAACCAGTGCCGTGCTACTGATCCATCAACATAAAACCAGTGTCGTCCTCCCCATCTATCTACATAAAACCAGTGCCCGTTCTCTCCATCTCTCTACATGAATCCAGTGCCGTCCTCCACATCTCTCTACATCAAACCAGTGCCATCCTACTCATCTATCTACATAAAACCAGTGCCGTCCTACCCATCTATCTACATAAAACCAGTGTCGTCCTCCCCAGCTAACTAGATAAAACCAGTGCCGTCATACCCAACGAACTAGATAAAACCAGCGCCGTCCTCTCCATCTCTCTACATATAACCAGTGCCATCTTCCTCATCTATCTACATAAGACCATTGCCGTCCTACCCATCTATAAACATAATACCAGTGCCGTACTCTCCATCTCTCTACATGAATCCAGTGCCGTCCTACCCATCTATCTACGTAAAACCAGTGCCGTATTCTCAATCTCTCCACATAAAACCAGTGCCATCCTCCCCATCTCTCTAAATAAAACCAGTGCCGTCCTACCCACCCGTCTACATAAAACCAGTGCCATCCTCCCCATCTAACTACATAATACCAGTGCAGTCCTCTCCACCTCTCTACATAAAACCAGTGCCATTTTACTCATCTATCTACATAAGACCATTTCCGTCCCACCTATCTATCTACTTAAAACCAGTGCCGTGCTACTGATCCATCAACATAAAACCAGTGCCATCCACCCCATCTCTCTAAATAAAACCAGTGCCGTCCTACTCACCCGTCTACATAAAACCAGTGCCATCCTACCCATCTAACTACATAAAACCAGTCCTGTCCTCTGCATCTCTCAACATAAAACCAGTGCCACGCTACCCATCTATATACATAATACCAGTGCCGTCCTACTGATCCATCAACATAAAACCAGTGCCATCCACCCCATCTCTCTAAATAAAACCAGTGCCCTCCTACCCATCTAACTACATAAAACCAGTGCCGTCCTCCTCATCTATCTACATAAAACCAGTGCCGACCTCCCCATCTATCTACATAAAACCAGTGCCGTCCCACCCATCTACCTACATAAAACCAGTGCCACCCTACACATCTATATACATAATACCAGTGCCGTACTCTCCATCTCTCTCATAAAACCAGTGCCGTCCTCACCATCTGTCTGCATAAAACCAGTGTCGTCCTCCCCATCTATCTAGATAAAACCACTGCCGTCGTACCCAACGAACTAGATAGAACCAGCGCCATTCTCCCCATCTAACTACATAATACCAGTGCCGTCCTCTCCATCTCTCTACATAAAACCAGTGCATTCTTCCTAATCTATCTACATAAGACCATTGCCGTCCTACCCATCTATATACATAATACCAGTGCCGTCCTCTCCATCTCTCTACATGAATCCAGTGCCGTCCTCCACATCTCTCTACATAAAAACAGTGCCATCCTACCCATCTAACTACATAAAACCAGTGCCGTCCTCCTCAACTAAGTACAAAAAACCAGTGTCATTCTCCACATCTATCTACATAAAACCAGTGCCATCCTACCCATCTAACTACATAAAACCAGTCCTGTCCTCTGCATCTCTCAACATAAAACCAGTGCCACGCTACCCATCTATATACATAATACCAGTGCCGTCCTACTGATCCATCAACATAAAACCAGTGCCATCCACCCCATCTCTCTAAATAAAACCAGTGCCGTCCTACCCATCTATCTACATAAAACCAGTGCCGCCCCACCCATCTATCTATATAAAACTAGTGCCATCCTTTCCATCTCTCTACATAATACCAGTGCCGTCCTCCCCATCTAACAACATAAAACCAGTGCCGTCCTCCCCATCTATCTACATAAAATCAGTGCCATCCTACTCATCTATCTACATAAAACCAGTGCCATCCTCCCCATCTATCTACATAAAACCAGTGTCGTCCTCCCCATCTATCTACATAAAACCAGTGCCGTCCTCCCCACCTATCTACATAAAATCAGTGCCCATTCTCTCCATCTCTCTACATGAATCCAGTGCCGTCCTACCCATCTATCTATATAAAAATAGTGCCATCCTTTCCATCTCTGTACATAATACCACTGCCGTCCTCCCCATCTAACAACATAAAACAAGTGCCGTCCTCCCCATCTATCTACATAAAATCAGTGCCATCCTACTCATCTATCTACATAAAACCAGTGCCATCCTCCCTATCTATCTACATAAAACCAGTGCCGTCCTCCCCATCTATCTAAATAAAACCAGTGCCATCCTACCCATCTATCTACATAAAACCAGTGCCGTCCTCCCCATCTATCTACATAAAACCAGTCCTGTCCTCTGCATCTCTCTACATAAAACCAGTGCCACCCTACCCATCTATATACATAATACCAGTGCCGTACTCTCCATCTCTCTCATAAAACCAGTACCGTCCTCCCCATCTGTCTGCATAAAACCAGTGTCGTCCTCCCCATCAATCTAGATAAAACCAGTGTCGTCGTACCCAACGAACTAGATAAAACCAGTGCCTTCCTCCCCATCTAACTACATAATACCAGTGCCGTCCTCTCTATCTCTCTACATAAAACCAGTGCCATCCTACTCATCTATCTACATAAAACCAGTGCCGTCCTACTGATCCATCAACACAAAACCAGTGTATTCCACCCCATCTCTCTAAATAGAACCAGTGCCCTCCTACCCATCTAACTACATAAAACCAGTGCCGTCCTCCTCATCTATCTACATAAAACCAGTGCCCACCTCCCCATCTACCTACATAAAACCAGTGCCGTCCCACCCATCTACCTACTTAAAACCAGTGCCACCCTACACATCTATATAAATAATACCAGTGCCGTACTCTCCATCCTCTCATAAAACCAGTACCGTCCTCACCATCTGTATGCATAAAACCAGTGCCGTCCTACCCATCTAACTACATAAAACCAGTGCCGTCCTCCTCATCTATCTACATAAATCCAGTGCCGTCCTACCCATCTATCTACATAAAACCACTGCCGTACCACCCATCTATCTACATAAAACCAGTGCCACCCTACACATCTATATACATAATACCAGTGCCGTACTCTCCATCTCTCTCATAAAACCAGTACCGTCCCCCCCATCTATCTACATAAAACCAGTGTCGTCCTACCCATCTATCTACATAAAACCAGTCCCGTCCTCCCCATCTATCTACATAAAACCAGTCCTGTCCTCTGCATCTCTCTACATAAAACCAGTGCCATCCTCCACATCTAACTACATAATACCAGAGCAGTCCTCTCCATCTGTCCACATAAAACCAGTGCCAACTTCCTCATCTATCTGCATAAGACCATTGCCGTCCTACCCATCTATCTACATAAAACCAGTGCCGTGCTACTGATCCATCAACATAAAACCAGTGTCGTCCTCCCCATCTATCTACATAAAACCAGTGCCCATTCTCTCCATCTCTCTACATGAATCCAGTGCCGTCCTCCACATCTCTCTACATATAACCAGTGCCATCTTCCTCATCTATCTACATAAGACCATTGCCGTCCTACCCATCTATAAACATAATACCAGTGCCGTACTCTCCATCTCTCTACATGAATCCAGTGCCGTCCTACCCATCTATCCACGTAAAACCAGTGCCGTGTTCTCAATCTCTCCACATAAAACCAGTGCCATCCTCCCCATCTCTCTAAATAAAACCAGTGCCGTCCTACCCACCCGTCTACATAAAACCAGTGCCATCCTCCCCATCTAACTACATAATACCAGTGCAGTCCTCTCCACCTCTCTACATAAAACCAGTGCCATTTTCCTCATCTATCTACATAAGACCATTTCCGTCCCACCTATCTATCTACTGAAAACCAGTGCCGTGCTAACTGATCCATCAACATAAAACCAGTGCCATCCACCCCATCTCTCTAAATAAAACCAGTGCCGTCCTACTCACCCGTCTACATAAAACCAGTGCCATCCTACCCATCTAACTACATAAAACCAGTCCTGTCCTCTGCATCTCTCAACATAAAACCAGTGCCACGCTACCCATCTATATACATAATACCAGTGCCGTCCTACTGATCCATCAACATAAAACCAGTGCCATCCACCCCATCTCTCTAAATAAAACCAGTGCCCTCCTACCCATCTAACTACATAAAACCAGTGCCGTCCTCCTCATCTATCTACATAAAACCAGTGCCGTCCTACCCATCTATCTACATAAAACCAGTGCCGCCCCACCCATCTATCTACATAAAACCAACGCCGTCCCACCCATCTATCTACATAAAGCCAGTGCCACCCTGCACATCTATATACATAATAACAGTGCCGTACTCTCCATCTCTCTACATGAATCCAGTGCCGTCCTACCCATCTATCTATATAAAACTAGTGCCATCCTTTGCATCTCTCTACATAATACCAGTGCCGTCCTCCCCATCTAACAACATAAAACAAGTGCCGTCCTCCCCATCTATCTACATAAAATCAGTGCCATCCTACTCATCTATCTACATAAAACCAGTGCCATCCTCCCCATCTATCTACATAAAACCAGTGTCGTCCTCCCCATCTATCTACATAAAACCAGTGCCGTCCTCCCCATCTATCTACATAAAATCAGTGCCCATTCTCTCCATCTCTCTACATGAATCCAGTGCCGTCCTACCCATCTATCTATATAAAAATAGTGCCATCCTTTCCATCTCTGTACATAATACCACTGCCGTCCTCCCCATCTAACAACATAAAACAAGTGCCGTCCTCCCCATCTATCTACATAAAATCAGTGCCATCCTACTCATCTATCTACATAAAACCAGTGCCATCCTCCCCATCTATCTACATAAAACCAGTGCCGTCCTCCCCATCTATCTACATAAAACCAGTCCTGTCCTCTGCATCTCTCTACATGAAACCAGTGCCACCCTACCCATCTATATACATAATACCAGTGCCGTACTCTCCATCTCTCTCATAAAACCAGTACCGTCCTCCCCATCTGTCTGCATAAAACCAGTGTCGTCCTCCCAATCAATCTAGATAAAACCAGTGTCGTCGTACCCAACGAACTAGATAAAACCAGTGCCTTCCTCCCCATCTAACTACATAATACCAGTGCCGTCCTCTCTATCTCTCTACATAAAACCAGTGCCATCCTACTCATCTATCTACATAAAACCAGTGCCGTCCTCCTCATCTATCTACATAAAACCAGTGCCGACCTCCCCATCTACCTACATAAAACCAGTGCCGTCCCACCCATCTACCTACTTAAAACCAGTGCCACCCTACACATCTATATAAATAATACCAGTGCTGTACTCTCCATCCTCTCATAAAACCAGTACCGTCCTCACCATCTGTATGCATAAAACCAGTGCCGTCCTACCCATCTAACTACATAAAACCAGTGCCGTCCTCCTCATCTATCTACATAAAACCAGTGCCGTCCTACCCATCTATCTACATAAAACCAGTGCCGTCCCACCCATCTACCTACATAAAACCAGTGCCACCCTACACATCTATATACATAATACCAGTGCCGTACTCTCCATCTCTCTCATAAAACCAGTGCCGTCCTCACCATCTGTCTGCATAAAACCAGTGTCGTCCTCCCCATCTATCTAGATAAAACCACTGCCGTCGTACCCAACGAACTAGATAGAACCAGCGCCATTCTCCCCATCTAACTACATAATACCAGTGCCGTCCTCTCCATCTCTCTACATAAAACCAGTGCATTCTTCCTAATCTATCTACATAAGACCATTGCCGTCCTACCCATCTATATACATAATACCAGTGCCGTCCTCTCCATCTCTCTACATGAATCCAGTGCCGTCCTCCACATCTCTCTACATAAAAACAGTGCCATCCTACCCATCTAACTACATAAAACCAGTGCCGTCCTCCTCAACTAAGTACAAAAAACCAGTGTCATTCTCCCCATCTATCTACATAAAACCAGTGCCATCCTACCCATCTAACTACATAAAACCAGTCCTGTCCTCTGCATCTCTCAACATAAAACCAGTGCCACGCTACCCATCTATATACATAATACCAGTGCCGTCCTACTGATCCATCAACATAAAACCAGTGCCATCCACCCCATCTCTCTAAATAAAACCAGTGCCGTCCTACCCATCTATCTACATAAAACCAGTGCCGCCCCACCCATCTATCTATATAAAACTAGTGCCATCCTTTCCATCTCTCTACATAATACCAGTGCCGTCCTCCCCATCTAACAACATAAAACCAGTGCCGTCCTCCCCATCTATCTACATAAAATCAGTGCCATCCTACTCATCTATCTACATAAAACCAGTGCCATCCTCCCCATCTATCTACATAAAACCAGTGTCGTCCTCCCCATCTATCTACATAAAACCAGTGCCGTCCTCCCCACCTATCTACATAAAATCAGTGCCCATTCTCTCCATCTCTCTACATGAATCCAGTGCCGTCCTACCCATCTATCTATATAAAAATAGTGCCATCCTTTCCATCTCTGTACATAATACCACTGCCGTCCTCCCCATCTAACAACATAAAACAAGTGCCGTCCTCCCCATCTATCTACATAAAATCAGTGCCATCCTACTCATCTATCTACATAAAACCAGTGCCATCCTCCCTATCTATCTACATAAAACCAGTGCCGTCCTCCCCATCTATCTAAATAAAACCAGTGCCATCCTACCCATCTATCTACATAAAACCAGTGCCGTCCTCCCCATCTATCTACATAAAACCAGTCCTGTCCTCTGCATCTCTCTACATAAAACCAGTGCCACCCTACCCATCTATATACATAATACCAGTGCCGTACTCTCCATCTCTCTCATAAAACCAGTACCGTCCTCCCCATCTGTCTGCATAAAACCAGTGTCGTCCTCCCCATCAATCTAGATAAAACCAGTGTCGTCGTACCCAACGAACTAGATAAAACCAGTGCCTTCCTCCCCATCTAACTACATAATACCAGTGCCGTCCTCTCTATCTCTCTACATAAAACCAGTGCCATCCTACTCATCTATCTACATAAAACCAGTGCCGTCCTACTGATCCATCAACACAAAACCAGTGTATTCCACCCCATCTCTCTAAATAGAACCAGTGCCCTCCTACCCATCTAACTACATAAAACCAGTGCCGTCCTCCTCATCTATCTACATAAAACCAGTGCCCACCTCCCCATCTACCTACATAAAACCAGTGCCGTCCCACCCATCTACCTACTTAAAACCAGTGCCACCCTACACATCTATATAAATAATACCAGTGCCGTACTCTCCATCCTCTCATAAAACCAGTACCGTCCTCACCATCTGTATGCATAAAACCAGTGCCGTCCTACCCATCTAACTACATAAAACCAGTGCCGTCCTCCTCATCTATCTACAAAAATCCAGTGCCGTCCTACCCATCTATCTACATAAAACCACTGCCGTACCACCCATCTATCTACATAAAACCAGTGCCACCCTACACATCTATATACATAATACCAGTGCCGTACTCTCCATCTCTCTCATAAAACCAGTACCGTCCCCCCCATCTATCTACATAAAACCAGTGTCGTCCTACCCATCTATCTACATAAAACCAGTCCCGTCCTCCCCATCTATCTACATAAAACCAGTCCTGTCCTCTGCATCTCTCTACATAAAACCAGTGCCATCCTCCACACCTAACTACATAATACCAGAGCAGTCCTCTCCATCTGTCCACATAAAACCAGTGCCAACTTCCTCATCTATCTGCATAAGACCATTGCCGTCCTACCCATCTATCTACATAAAACCAGTGCCGTGCTACTGATCCATCAACATAAAACCAGTGTCGTCCTCCCCATCTATCTACATAAAACCAGTGCCCATTCTCTCCATCTCTCTACATGAATCCAGTGCCGTCCTCCACATCTCTCTACATATAACCAGTGCCATCTTCCTCATCTATCTACATAAGACCATTGCCGTCATATCCATCTATAAACATAATACCAGTGCCGTACTCTCCATCTCTCTCATAAAACCAGTACCGTCCTCCCCATCTGTCTGCATAAAACCAGTGTCGTCCTCCCCATCTATCTAGATAAAACCAGTGCCGTGCTACTGATCCATCAACATAAAACCAGTGTCGTCCTCCCCATCTATCTACATAAAACCAGTGCCCATTCTCTCCATCTCTCTACATGAATCCAGTGCCGTCCTCCACATCTCTCTACATCAAACCAGTGCCATCTTACTCATCTATCTACTGAAAACCAGTGCCGTGCTACTGATCCATCAACATAAAACCAGTGCCATCCACCCCATCTCTCTAAATAAAACCAGTGCCGTCCTACTCACCCGTCTACATAAAACCAGTGCCATCCTACCCATCTAACTACATAAAACCAGTCCTGTCCTCTGCATCTCTCAACATAAAACCAGTGCCACGCTACCCATCTATATACATAATACCAGTGCCGTCCTACTGATCCATCAACATAAAACCAGTGCCATCCACCCCATCTCTCTAAATAAAACCAGTGCCCTCCTACCCATCTAACTACATAAAACCAGTGCCGTCCTCCTCATCTATCTACATAAAACCAGTGCCGTCCTACCCATCTATCTACATAAAACCAGTGCCGCCCCACCCATCTATCTACATAAAACCAACGCCGTCCCACCCATCTATCTACATAAAGCCAGTGCCACCCTGCACATCTATATACATAATAACAGTGCCGTACTCTCCATCTCTCTACATGAATCCAGTGCCGTCCTACCCATCTATCTATATAAAACTAGTGCCATCCTTTGCATCTCTCTACATAATACCAGTGCCGTCCTCCCCATCTAACAACATAAAACAAGTGCCGTCCTCCCCATCTATCTACATAAAATCAGTGCCATCCTACTCATCTATCTACATAAAACCAGTGCCATCCTCCCCATCTATCTACATAAAACCAGTGTCGTCCTCCCCATCTATCTACATAAAACCAGTGCCGTCCTCCCCATCTATCTACATAAAATCAGTGCCCATTCTCTCCATCTCTCTACATGAATCCAGTGCCGTCCTACCCATCTATCTATATAAAAATAGTGCCATCCTTTCCATCTCTGTACATAATACCACTGCCGTCCTCCCCATCTAACAACATAAAACAAGTGCCGCCCTCCCCATCTATCTACATAAAATCAGTGCCATCCTACTCATCTATCTACATAAAACCAGTGCCATCCTCCCCATCTATCTACATAAAACCAGTGCCGTCCTCCCCATCTATCTAAATAAAACCAGTGCCATCCTACCCATCTATCTACATAAAACCAGTGCCGTCCTCCCCATCTATCTACATAAAACCAGTCCTGTCCTCTGCATCTCTCTACATGAAACCAGTGCCACCCTACCCATCTATATACATAATACCAGTGCCGTACTCTCCATCTCTCTCATAAAACCAGTACCGTCCTCCCCATCTGTCTGCATAAAACCAGTGTCGTCCTCCCCATCAATCCAGATAAAACCAGTGTCGTCGTACCCAACGAACTAGATAAAACCAGTGCCTTCCTCCCCATCTAACTACATAATACCAGTGCCGTCCTCTCTATCTCTCTACATAAAACCAGTGCCATCCTACTCATCTATCTACATAAAACCAGTGCCGTCCTACTGATCCATCAACATAAAACCAGTGTATTCCACCCCATCTCTCTAAATAGAACCAGTGCCCTCCTACCCATCTAACTACATAAAACCAGTGCCGTCCTCCTCATCTATCTACATAAAACCAGTGCCGTCCTCCTCATCTATCTACATAAAACCAGTGCCGACCTCCCCATCTACCTACATAAAACCAGTGCCGTCCCACCCATCTACCTACTTAAAACCAGTGCCACCCTACACATCTATATAAATAATACCAGTGCTGTACTCTCCATCCTCTCATAAAACCAGTACCGTCCTCACCATCTGTATGCATAAAACCAGTGCCGTCCTACCCATCTAACTACATAAAACCAGTGCCGTCCTCCTCATCTATCTACATAAAACCAGTGCCGTCCTACCCATCTATCTACATAAAACCAGTGCCGTACCACCCATCTATCTACATAAAACCAGTGCCACCCTACACATCTATATACATAATACCAGTGCCGTACTCTCCATCTCTCTCATAAAACCAGTACCGTCCTCCCCATCTGTCTGCATAAAACCAGTGCCATCCTACCCATCTATCTACATAAAACCAGTGCCGTCCTCCCCATCTATCTACATAAAACCAGTCCTGTCCTCTGCATCTCTCTACATAAAACCAGTGCCATCCTCCCCATCTAACTACATAATACCAGAGCAGTCCTCTCCATCTCTCCACATAAAACAAGTGCCATCTTCCTCATCTATCTGCATAAGACCATTGCCGTCCTACCCATCTATCTATATAAAACTAGTGCCATCCTTTCCATCTCTCTACATAATACCAGTTCCGTCCTCCCCATCTAACTACATAATACAAGTGCCGTCCTCCCCATCTATCTACATAAAATCAGTGCCATCCTACTCATCAATCTACATAAAACCAGTGCCATCCTACCCATCTATCTACATAAAACCAGTGCCGTCCTCCCCATCTATCTACATAAAACTAGTCCTGTCCCGCGCATCTCTCTACATAAAACCAGTGCCACCCTAGCCATCTATATACATAATACCAGTCCCATACTCTCCATCTCTCTCATAAAACCAGTACCGTCCTCCCCATCTGTCTGCATAAAACCAGTGTCGTCCTACTCATCTAACTACATAAAACCAGTGCCGTCCTACTGATACATCAACATATAACCAGTGCCATCCACCCCATCTCTCTAAATAAAACCAGTGCCGTCCTACCCATCTATCTACATAAAACCAGTGCCGTCCTACCCATCTATCTACATAAAACCAGTGCCGTCTTCCTCATCTATATACATAAGACCATTGCCGTCCTACCCATCTATATACATAATACCAGTGCCGTACTCTCCATCTCTCTTCATGAATCCAGTGCCGTCCTCCCCATATCTCTATGTAAAACCAGTGCCGTCCTACCCACCCGTCTACATAAAACCAGTGCTATCCTCCCCATCTAACTATATAATACCAGTGCAGTCCTCTCCACCTCTCTACATAAAACCAGTGCCATTTTCCTCATCTATCTACATAAGACCATTGCCGTCCTACCTATCTATCTACTTAAAACCAGTGCCGTGCTACTGATGCATCAACATAAAACCAGTGCCATCCACCCCATCTCTCTAAATAAATCCAGTGCCGTCCTAGCCACCCGTCTACATAAAACCAGTGCCATCCTACCCATCTAACTACATAAAACCTGTGCCGTCCTTCCCAACTAAGTACATAAAACCAGTGTCATCCTCCCCATCTATCTATATAAAACTAGTGCCATCCTACACATCTATATACATAATACCAGTACCGTACTCTCCATCTCTCTCATAAAACCAGTACAGTCCTCCCCATCTGTCTGCATAAAACCAGTGTCGTCCTCCCCATCTATCTAGATAAAACCAGTGCCGTCGTACCCAACGAACTAGATAAAACCAGTGCCATCCTCCCCATCTAACTACATAATACCAGTGCAGTCCTCTCCACCTCTCTACATAAAACCAGTGCCATTTTCCTCATCTATCTACATAAGACCATTGCCGTCCTACCTATCTATCTACTTAAAACCAGTGCCGTGCTACTGATCCATCAACATAAAACTGGTGCCATCCACCCCATCTCTCTAAATAAACCAGTGCCGTCCTCCCCAACTAAGTACATAAAACCAGTGCCGTCCTCCCCATCTATCTATATAAAACTAGTGCCATCCTTTCCATCTCTCTACATAATACCAGTGCCGTCCTCCCCATCTAACTACATAAAACAAGTGCCGTCCTCCCCATCTATCTACATAAAATCACTGCCGTCCTCCCCATCTATCTACATAAAACCAGTCCTGTCCTCTGCATCTCTCTACATAAAACCAGTGCCACCGTACACATCTATATACATAATACCAGTGCCGTACTCTCCATCTCTCTCATAAAACCAGTACCGTCCTCCCCATCTGTCTGCATAAAACCAGTGTCGTCCTCCCCATCAATCTAGATAAAACCAGTGTCGTCGTACCCAACGAACTAGATAAAACCAGTGCCATCCTCCCCGTCTAACTACATAATACCAGTGCCGTCCTCTCTATCTCTCTACATAAAACCAGTGCCATCTTCCTCATCTATCTGCATAAGACCATTGCCGTCCTACCCATCTATCTACATAAAACCAGTGCCGTGCTACTGATCCATCAACATGAAACCAGTGCCGTCCTAACCATCTAACTACATAAAACCAGTGCCACCCTACACATCTATTTAAATAATGCCAGTGCCATACTCTCCATCTCTCTCAAAAAACCAGTACCGTCCTCACCATCTGTCTGCATAAAACCTGTGCCGTCCTACCCATCTATCTACATAAAAACAGTGTCGTCCACCCCATCTATCTACATAAAACTAGTGCCCTCCTACCCATCTAACTACATAAAACCAGTGCCGTCCTCCTCATCTATCTACATAAAGCCAGTGCCGTCCTACCCATCTATCTACATAAAACCAGTGCCGTCCCACCCATCTACCTACATAAAACCAGTGCCACCCTACACATCTATATACATAATACCAGTGCCGTACTCTCCAACTCTCTCATAAAACCAGTACCGTCCTCCCCATCTGTCTGCATAAAACCAGTGTCGTCCTCCCCATCTATCTGGATAAAACCACTGCCGTCGTACCCAACGAACTAGATAGAACTAGCGCCATTCTCCCCATCTAACTACATAATACCAGTGCCGTCCTCTCCATCTCTCTACATAAAACCAGTGCATTCTTCCTAATCTATCTACATAAGACCATTGCCGTCCTACCGATCTATATACATAATACCAGTGCCGTACTCTCCATCTCTCTACATGAATCCAGTGCCGTCCTCTCCATCTCTCTACATGAATCCAGTGCCGTCCTCCACATCTCTCTACATAAAAACAGTGCCATCCTACCCATCTAACTACATAAAACCAGTGCCGTCCTCCCCAACTAAGTACAAAAAACCAGTGTCATTCTCCCCATCTATCTACATAAAACCAGTGCCATCCTTTCCATCTCTCTACATAATACCAGTGCCGTCCTCCCCATCTAAATACATAAAACCAGTGCTGTCCTCCCCCTCTCTCTACATAAAACCACTGTTGTCCTCCCCATCTACCTGTATAAAACCAGTGCCGTCCTCTCTATCTCTCTACATAAAACCAGTGCCGTCCTACCCATCTATCTACATAAAACCAGTGTCGTCCACCCCATCTATCTACATAAAATCAGTGCCATCCTACTCATCTATCTACATAAAACCAGTGCCATCCTCCCCATCTATCTACATAAAACCAGTGCCGTCCTACCCATCTATCTACGTAAAACCAGTGCCGTGTTCTCAATCTCTCTACATGAAACCAGTGCCATCCTCCCCATCTAACTACATAATACCAGTGCAGTCCTCTCCATCTCTCTACATAAAACCAGTGCCATCTTCCTCCTCCATCTACATAAGACCATTGCCGTCCTACCCATCTATCTACATAAAACCAGTGCCGTCCTACCCACCCATCTACATAAAACCTGTTCCGTCCTCCCCAACTAAGTACATAAAACCAGTGCCGTCCTACCCATCTATCTACATAAAACCAGTGCCGTGCTACTGAACCATCAACATAAAACCAGTGCCATCCACCCCATCTCTCTAAATAAAAGCAGTGCCGTCCTACCCACCCGTCTACATAAACCAGTGCCATCCTACCCATCTAACTACATAAAACCAGTGCCTTCCTCCCCATCTATCTACATAAAACCAGTGCCGTCCTTTCCACCTCTCTACATATAAAGAGTGTTGTCCTCCCCATCTACCTATATAAAACCAGTGCCGTCCTCTCTATCTCTCTACATAAAACCAGTGCCGTCCTACCCATCTATATACATAAAACAAATGCCGTCCTCCCCATCTCTCTGCATAAAAGCAGTGTCGTCCTCCCCATCTACCTAAGTAAAACTAGTGTCGTCCTCTCTATCTCTCTACATAAAACCAGTGCCATCCTCCTCATCTATCTACATAAAACCAGTGCCACCCTTTCCATCTCTCTACATAATAACAGTGCCGTCGTACCCAACGAACTAGATAAAACCAGTGACGTCCTACCCATCTATCTGCATAAAACCAGTGTCGTCCACCCCATCTATCTACATAATACCAGTGCCGTCCTTTCCATCTCTCTACATAAAACCAGTGCCATCTTCCTCATCTATCTACATAAAACCAGTGCCGTCCACCCCATCTATCTACATAAAACCAGTGTCGTCCTACTGATCCATCAACATAAAACCAGTGCTATCCACCCCATCACTCTGAATAAAACCAGTGCCGTCCTACCCATCTAACTACATAAAACCAGTGCCGTCCTCCTCATCTATCTACATAAAACCAGTGGCGTCCTACCCATCTATCTACATAAAACCAGTGCCGTCCTACCCATCTATCTACATAAAAACAGTGTCGTCCTCCCCATCTATCTACATAAAACCAGTGCCGTCCAACTGATCCATTAACATAAAACCAGTGCCATCCACCCCATCACTCTAAATAAAACCAGTGCCCTCCTACCCATCTAACTACATAAAACCAGTGCCGTCCTCCTCATCTATCTACATAAAACCAGTGCCGTCCTACTCATCTATCTACATAAAACCAGTGCCGTCCCACCCATCTATCTACATAAAACCAGTGCCACCCTACACATCTATATACATAATACCAGTGCCGTACTCTCCATCTCTCTCATAAAACCAGTACCGAACTCCCCATCTGTCTGCATAAAACCAGTGTCGTCCTCCCCATCTATCTAGATAAAACCAGTGCCGTCGTACCCAACGAACTAGATAAAACCAGCGCCTTCCTCCCATCTAACTACATAAAACCTGTGCCATCCTCCCCAACTAAGTACATAAAACCAGTGTCATCCTCCCCATCCAACTACATAAAACCAGTGCCCTCCTCCCCATCTATCTACATAAAACCAGTGCCATCCTACCCTTCTATCTACATAAAACCACTGCTGTCCTCCCCATCTATCTACATAAAACCAGTCCTGTCCTCTGCATCTCTCTACATAAAACCAGTGCCACCCTACCCATCTATATACATAATACCAGTGCCGTACTCTCCAACTCTCTCATAAAACCAGTACCGTCCTCCCCATCTGTCTGCATAAAACCAGTGTCGTCCTCCCCATCTATCTAGATAAAACCACTGCCGTCGTACCCAACGAACTAGATAGAACTAGCGCCATTCTCCCCATCTAACTACATAATACCAGTGCCGTCCTCTCCATCTCTCTACATAAAACCAGTGCATTCTTCCTAATCTATCTACATAAGACCATTGCCGTCCTACCCATCTATATACATAATACCAGTGCCGTACTCTCCATCTCTCTACATGAATCCAGTGCCGTCCTCTCCATCTCTCTACATGAATCCAGTGCCGTCCTCCACATCTCTCTACATAAAAACAGTGCCATCCTACCCATCTAACTACATAAAACCAGTGCCGTCCTCCCCAACTAAGTACAAAAAACCAGTGTCATTCTCCCCATCTATCTACATAAAACCAGTGCCATCCTTTCCATCTCTCTACATAATACCAGTGCCGTCCTCCCCATCTAAATACATAAAACCAGTGCTGTCCTCCCACTCTCTCTACATAAAACCACTGTTGTCCTCCCCATCTACCTGTATAAAACCAGTGCCGTCCTCTCTATCTCTCTACATAAAACCAGTGCCGTCCTACCCATCTATCTACATAAAACCAGTGTCGTCCACCCCATCTATCTACATAAAATCAGTGCCATCCTACTCATCTATCTACATAAAACCAGTGCCATCCTCCCCATCTATCTACATAAAACCAGTGCCGTCCTACCCATCTATCTACGTAAAACCAGTGCCGTGTTCTCAATCTCTCTACATAAAACCAGTGCCATCCTCCCCATCTAACTACATAATACCAGTGCAGTCCTCTCCATCTCTCTACATAAAACCAGTGCCATCTTCCTCCTCCATCTACATAAGACCATTGCCGTCCTACCCATCTATCTACATAAAACCAGTGCCGTCCTACCCACCCATCTACATAAAACCAGTGCCATCCTACCCATCTAACTACATAAAACCTGTTCCGTCCTCCCCAACTAAGTACATAAAACCAGTGCCGTCCTACCCATCTATCTACATAAAACCAGTGCCGTGCTACTGAACCATCAACATAAAACCAGTGCCATCCACCCCATCTCTTTAAATAAAAGCAGTGCCGTCCTACCCACCCGTCTACATAAACCAGTGCCATCCTACCCATCTAACTACATAAAACCAGTGCCTTCCTCCCCATCTACCTACATAAAACCAGTGCCGTCCTTTCCACCTCTCTACATATAAAGAGTGTTGTCCTCCCCATCTACCTATATAAAACCAGTGCCGTCCTCTCTATCTCTCTACATAAAACCAGTGCCGTCCTACCCATCTATATACATAAAACAAATGCCGTCCTCCCCATCTCTCTGCATAAAAGCAGTGTCGTCCTCCCCATCTACCTATGTAAAACTAGTGTCGTCCTCTCTATCTCTCTACATAAAACCAGTGCCATCCTCCTCATCTATCTACATAAAACCAGTGCCACCCTTTCCATCTCTCTACATAATAACAGTGCCGTCGTACCCAACGAACTAGATAAAACCAGTGCCGTCCTACCCATCTATCTGCATAAAACCAGTGTCGTCCACCCTATCTATCTACATAATACCAGTGCCGTCCTTTCCATCTCTCTACATAAAACCAGTGCCATCTTCCTCATCTATCTACATAAAACCAGTGCCGTCCACCCCATCTATCTACATAAAACCAGTGTCGTCCTACTGATCCATCAACATAAAACCAGTGCTATCCACCCCATCACTCTGAATAAAACCAGTGCCGTCCTACCCATCTAACTACATAAAACCAGTGCCGTCCTCCTCATCTATCTACATAAAACCAGTGGCGTCCTACCCATCTATCTACATAAAACCAGTGCCGTCCTACCCATCTATCTACATAAAACCAGTGTCGTCCTCCCCATCTATCTACATAAAACCAGTGCCGTCCAACTGATCCATTAACATAAAACCAGTGCCATCCACCCCATCACTCTAAATAAAACCAGTGCCCTCCTACCCATCTAACTACATAAAACCAGTGCCGTCCTCCTCATCTATCTACATAAAACCAGTGCCGTCCTACTCATCTATCTACATAAAACCAGTGCCGTCCCACCCATCTATCTACATAAAACCAGTGCCACCCTACACATCTATATACATAATACCAGTGCCGTACTCTCCATCTCTCTCATAAAACCAGTACCGAACTCCCCATCTGTCTGCATAAAACCAGTGTCGTCCTCCCCATCTATCTAGATAAAACCAGTGCCGTCGTACCCAACGAACTAGATAAAACCAGCGCCTTCCTCCCATCTAACTACATAAAACCTGTGCCATCCTCCCCAACTAAGTACATAAAACCAGTGTCATCCTCCCCATCCAACTACATAAAACCAGTGCCCTCCTCCCCATCTATCTACATAAAACCAGTGCCATCCTACCCTTCTATCTACATAAAACCACTGCTGTCCTCCCCATCTATCTACATAAAACCAGTCCTGTCCTCTGCATCTCTCTACATAAAACCAGTGCCACCCTACCCATCTATATACATAATACCATTGCCGTACTCTCCATCTCTCTCATAAAACCAGTACCGTCCTCCCCATCTGTCTGCATAAAACCAGTGTCGTCCTCCCCATCAATCTAGATAAAACCAGTGCCGTCGTACCCAATGAACTAGATAAAACCAGTGCCATCCTCCCCATCTAACTACATAATACCAGTACCGTCCTCTCCATCTCTCTACATAAAACCAGTGCCATCTTCCTCATCTATCTGCATAAGACCATTGACGTCCTACCCATCTATCTACATAAAACCAGTCCTGTCCTCTGCATCTCTCTACATAAAACCAGTGCCACCCTACCCATCTATATATATAATACCAGTGCCGTACTCTCCATCTCTCTCATAAAACCAGTACCGTCCTCCCCATCTGTCTGCATAAAACCAGTGTCGTCCTCCCCATCAATCTAGATAAAACCAGTGCCGTCGTACCCAATGAACTAGATAAAACCAGTGCCATCCTCCCCATCTAACTACATAATACAAGTGCCGTCCTCTCCATCTCTCTCCAGAAAGCCAGTGCCATCTTCCTCATCTATCTGCATAAGACCATTGCCGTCCTACGCATCTATCTACATAAAACCAGTGCCGTGCTACTGATCCATCAACATAAAACCAGTGTCGTCCTCCCCATCTATCTACATAAAACCAGTGCAGTCCACCCCATCTATCTACATAAAACCAGTGCCCGTTCTCTCCATCTCTCTACATGAATCCACTGCCGTCCTCCACATCTCTCTACATCAAACCAGTGCCATCCTACTCATCTATCTACATAAAACCAGTGCCGTCCTACTGATGCATGAACATAAAACCAGTGCCATCCACCCCATCTCTCTAAATAAAACCAGTGCCCTCCTACCCATCTAACTACATAAAACCAGTGTCGTCCTCCTCATCTATCTGCATAAGACCATTGCCGTCCTACCCATCTATCTACATAAAACCAGTGCCGTGCTACTGATCCATCAACATAAAACCAGTGTCGTCCTCCCCATCTATCTACATAAAACCAGTGCAGTCCACCCCATCTATCTACATAAAACCAGTGCCCGTTCTCTCCATCTCTCTACATGAATCCACTGCCGTCCTCCACATCTCTCTACATCAAACCAGTGCCATCCTACTCATCTATCTACATAAAACCAGTGCCGTCCTACTGATGCATGAACATAAAACCAGTGCCATCCACCCCATCTCTCTAAATAAAACCAGTGCCCTCCTACCCATCTAACTACATAAAACCAGTGTCGTCCTCCTCATCTATCTGCATAAGACCATTGCCGTCCTACCCATCTGTCTACATAAAACCAGTGCCGTCCTACCCATCTGTCTACATAAAACCAGCGCCATCCTCCCCATCTAACTACATAATACCAGTGCCGTCCTCTCCATCTCTCTACATAAAACCAGTGCCATCTTACTCATCTAACTACATAAGACCATTGCCGTCCTCCCTATCTATCTACATAAAACCAGTGCAGTCCACCCCATCTATCTACATAAAACCAGTGCCTGTTCTCTCCATCTCTCTACATGAATCCAGTGCCGTCCTCCACATCTGTCTACATAAAACCATTGCCATCCTACCCATCTAACTACATAAAACCAGTGCCGAACTCTCCATCTCTCTCATAAAACCAGTACCGTCCTCCCCATCTGTCTGCATAAAACCAGTGTCGTCCTCCCCATCTATCTAGATAAAGCCAGTGCCGTCGTACCCAACAAACTAGATGTAACCAGCGCCATCCTCCCCATCTAACTACATAATACCAGTGCCGTCCTCTCTATCTCTCTACATAAAACCAGTGCCTTCTTCCTCATTTATCTGCATAAGACCATTGCCGTCCTACCCATCTATCTACATAAAACCAGTGCCGTGCTACTGATCCATCAACATAAAACCAGTGTCGTCCTCCCCACCTATCTACATAAAACCAGTGCAGTCCACCCCATCTATCTACATAAAACCAGTGCCCATTCTCTCCATCTCTCTACATGAATCCAGTGCCGTCCTCCCCATCTATCTACATAAAACAAATGCCGTCCTCCCCATCTGTCTGCATAAAAGCAGTGTCATCCTCCCCATCTCTCTACATAAAACCAGTGTCGTCCTCCCCGTCTCTCTACATAAAATCAGTGTCGTCCTCTCCATCTCTCTACATAAAACCAGTGCCATCTTCCTCCTCCATCTACATAAGACCATTGCCGTCCTACCCATCTATCTACATAAAACCAGTGCCGTCCTACCCACCCATCTACATAAAACCAGTGCCATCCTACCCATCTAACTACATAAAACCTGTGCCGTCCTCCCCAACTAAGTACATAAAACCAGTGCCGTCCTACCCATCTATCTACATAAAACCAGTGCCGTGCTACTGAACCATCAACATAAAACCAGAGCCATCCTCCCCATCTCTCTAAATAAAAGCAGTGCCGTCCTACCCACCCGTCTACATAAACCAGTGCCATCCTACCCATCTAACTACATAAAACCAGTGCCGTACCTCCCCATCTAACTACATAAAACCAGTGTCGTCCTACCCATCTATCTACATAAAACCAGTGCAGTCCTTTCCATCTCTCTACATATAACGAGTGTTGTCCTCCCAATCTACCTATATAAAACCAGTGCTGTCCTCTCTATCTCTCTACATAAAACCAGTGCCGTCCTACCTATCTATCTACATAAAACCAGTGTCGTCCACCCCATCTATCTACATCAAACCAGTGCCCTCCTACCCATCTAACTACATAAAAGCAGTGCCGTCCTCCTCATCTATCTACATAAAACCAGTGCCACCCTTTCCATCTCTCTACATAATAACAGTGCCGTCGTACCCAACGAACTAGATAAAACCAGTGCCATCCTCCCCATCTAACTACATAATACCAGTGCCGTCCTCTCCATCTCTCTACATAAAACCAGTGCCATCTTCCTCATCTATCTGCATAAGACCATTGCCGTCCTACCCATCTATCTACATAAAACCAGTCCTGTCCTCTGCATCTCTCTACATAAAACCAGTGCCACCCTACCCATCTATATATATAATACCAGTGCCGTACTCTCCATCTCTCTCATAAGACCATTGCCGTCCTACCCATCTATCTACATAAAACCAGTGCCGTCCTACCCACCCATCTACATAAAACCAGTGCCATCCTACCCATCTAACTACATAAAACCTGTGCCGTCCTCCCCAACTAAGTACATAAAACCAGTGCCGTCCTACCCATCTATCTACATAAAACCAGTGCCGTGCTACTGAACCATCAACATAAAACCAGAGCCATCCTCCCCATCTCTCTAAATAAAAGCAGTGCCGTCCTACCCACCCGTCTACATAAACCAGTGCCATCCTACCCATCTAACTACATAAAACCAGTGCCGTACCTCCCCATCTAACTACATAAAACCAGTGTCGTCCTACCCATCTATCTACATAAAACCAGTGCAGTCCTTTCCATCTCTCTACATATAACGAGTGTTGTCCTCCCAATCTACCTATATAAAACCAGTGCTGTCCTCTCTATCTCTCTACATAAAACCAGTGCCGTCCTACCTATCTATCTACATAAAACCAGTGTCGTCCACCCCATCTATCTACATCAAACCAGTGCCCTCCTACCCATCTAACTACATAAAAGCAGTGCCGTCCTCCTCATCTATCTACATAAAACCAGTGCCACCCTTTCCATCTCTCTACATAATAACAGTGCCGTCGTACCCAACGAACTAGATAAAACCAGTGCCATCCTCCCCATCTAACTACATAATACCAGTGCCGTCCTCTCCATCTCTCTACATAAAACCAGTGCCATCTTCCTCATCTATCTGCATAAGACCATTGCCGTCCTACCCATCTATCTACATAAAACCAGTGCAGTCCACCCCATCTATCTACATAAAACCAGTGCCCGTTCTCTCCATCTCTCTACATGAATCCACTGCCGTCCTCCACATCTCTCTACATCAAACCAGTGCCATCCTACTCATCTATCTACATAAAACCAGTGCCGTCCTACTGATGCATGAACATAAAACCAGTGCCATCCACCCCATCTCTCTAAATAAAACCAGTGCCCTCCTACCCATCTAACTACATAAAACCAGTGTCGTCCTCCTCATCTATCTGCATAAGACCATTGCCGTCCTACCCATCTATCTACATAAAACCAGTGCCGTGCTACTGATCCATCAACATAAAACCAGTGTCGTCCTCCCCATCTATCTACATAAAACCAGTGCAGTCCACCCCATCTATCTACATAAAACCAGTGCCCGTTCTCTCCATCTCTCTACATGAATCCACTGCCGTCCTCCACATCTCTCTACATCAAACCAGTGCCATCCTACTCATCTATCTACATAAAACCAGTGCCGTCCTACTGATGCATGAACATAAAACCAGTGCCATCCACCCCATCTCTCTAAATAAAACCAGTGCCCTCCTACCCATCTAACTACATAAAACCAGTGTCGTCCTCCTCATCTATCTGCATAAGACCATTGCCGTCCTACCCATCTGTCTACATAAAACCAGTGCCGTCCTACCCATCTGTCTACATAAAACCAGCGCCATCCTCCCCATCTAACTACATAATACCAGTGCCGTCCTCTCCATCTCTCTACATAAAACCAGTGCCATCTTACTCATCTAACTACATAAGACCATTGCCGTCCTCCCTATCTATCTACATAAAACCAGTGCAGTCCACCCCATCTATCTACATAAAACCAGTGCCTGTTCTCTCCATCTCTCTACATGAATCCAGTGCCGTCCTCCACATCTGTCTACATAAAACCATTGCCATCCTACCCATCTAACTACATAAAACCAGTGCCGAACTCTCCATCTCTCTCATAAAACCAGTACCGTCCTCCCCATCTGTCTGCATAAAACCAGTGTCGTCCTCCCCATCTATCTAGATAAAGCCAGTGCCGTCGTACCCAACAAACTAGATGTAACCAGCGCCATCCTCCCCATCTAACTACATAATACCAGTGCCGTCCTCTCTATCTCTCTACATAAAACCAGTGCCTTCTTCCTCATTTATCTGCATAAGACCATTGCCGTCCTACCCATCTATCTACATAAAACCAGTGCCGTGCTACTGATCCATCAACATAAAACCAGTGTCGTCCTCCCCACCTATCTACATAAAACCAGTGCAGTCCACCCCATCTATCTACATAAAACCAGTGCCCATTCTCTCCATCTCTCTACATGAATCCAGTGCCGTCCTCCCCATCTATCTACATAAAACAAATGCCGTCCTCCCCATCTGTCTGCATAAAAGCAGTGTCATCCTCCCCATCTCTCTACATAAAACCAGTGTCGTCCTCCCCGTCTCTCTACATAAAATCAGTGTCGTCCTCTCCATCTCTCTACATAAAACCAGTGCCATCTTCCTCCTCCATCTACATAAGACCATTGCCGTCCTACCCATCTATCTACATAAAACCAGTGCCGTCCTACCCACCCATCTACATAAAACCAGTGCCATCCTACCCATCTAACTACATAAAACCTGTGCCGTCCTCCCCAACTAAGTACATAAAACCAGTGCCGTCCTACCCATCTATCTACATAAAACCAGTGCCGTGCTACTGAACCATCAACATAAAACCAGAGCCATCCTCCCCATCTCTCTAAATAAAAGCAGTGCCGTCCTACCCACCCGTCTACATAAACCAGTGCCATCCTACCCATCTAACTACATAAAACCAGTGCCGTACCTCCCCATCTAACTACATAAAACCAGTGTCGTCCTACCCATCTATCTACATAAAACCAGTGCAGTCCTTTCCATCTCTCTACATATAACGAGTGTTGTCCTCCCAATCTACCTATATAAAACCAGTGCTGTCCTCTCTATCTCTCTACATAAAACCAGTGCCGTCCTACCTATCTATCTACATAAAACCAGTGTCGTCCACCCCATCTATCTACATCAAACCAGTGCCCTCCTACCCATCTAACTACATAAAAGCAGTGCCGTCCTCCTCATCTATCTACATAAAACCAGTGCCACCCTTTCCATCTCTCTACATAATAACAGTGCCGTCGTACCCAACGAACTAGATAAAACCAGTGCCATCCTCCCCATCTAACTACATAATACCAGTGCCGTCCTCTCCATCTCTCTACATAAAACCAGTGCCATCTTCCTCATCTATCTGCATAAGACCATTGCCGTCCTACCCATCTATCTACATAAAACCAGTCCTGTCCTCTGCATCTCTCTACATAAAACCAGTGCCACCCTACCCATCTATATATATAATACCAGTGCCGTACTCTCCATCTCTCTCATAAGACCATTGCCGTCCTACCCATCTATCTACATAAAACCAGTGCCGTCCTACCCACCCATCTACATAAAACCAGTGCCATCCTACCCATCTAACTACATAAAACCTGTGCCGTCCTCCCCAACTAAGTACATAAAACCAGTGCCGTCCTACCCATCTATCTACATAAAACCAGTGCCGTGCTACTGAACCATCAACATAAAACCAGAGCCATCCTCCCCATCTCTCTAAATAAAAGCAGTGCCGTCCTACCCACCCGTCTACATAAACCAGTGCCATCCTACCCATCTAACTACATAAAACCAGTGCCGTACCTCCCCATCTAACTACATAAAACCAGTGTCGTCCTACCCATCTATCTACATAAAACCAGTGCAGTCCTTTCCATCTCTCTACATATAACGAGTGTTGTCCTCCCAATCTACCTATATAAAACCAGTGCTGTCCTCTCTATCTCTCTACATAAAACCAGTGCCGTCCTACCTATCTATCTACATAAAACCAGTGTCGTCCACCCCATCTATCTACATCAAACCAGTGCCCTCCTACCCATCTAACTACATAAAAGCAGTGCCGTCCTCCTCATCTATCTACATAAAACCAGTGCCACCCTTTCCATCTCTCTACATAATAACAGTGCCGTCGTACCCAACGAACTAGATAAAACCAGTGCCATCCTCCCCATCTAACTACATAATACCAGTGCCGTCCTCTCCAACTCTCTACATAAAACCAGTGCCATCTTCCTCATCTATCTGCATAAGACCATTGCCGTCCTACCCATCTATCTACATAAAACCAGTCCTGTCCTCTGCATCTCTCTACATAAAACCAGTGCCACCCTACCCATCTATATATATAATACCAGTGCCGTACTCTCCATCTCTCTCATAAAACCAGTACCGTCCTCCCCATCTGTCTGCATAAAACCAGTGTCGTCCTCCCCATCAATCTAGATAAAACCAGTGCCGTCGTACCCAATGAACTAGATAAAACCAGTGCCATCCTCCCCATCTAACTACATAATACAAGTGCCGTCCTCTCCATCTCTCTCCAGAAAGCCAGTGCCATCTTCCTCATCTATCTGCATAAGACCATTGCCGTCCTACGCATCTATCTACATAAAACCAGTGCCGTGCTACTGATCCATCAACATAAAACCAGTGTCGTCCTCCCCATCTATCTACATAAAACCAGTGCAGTCCACCCCATCTATCTACATAAAACCAGTGCCCGTTCTCTCCATCTCTCTACATGAATCCACTGCCGTCCTCCACATCTCTCTACATCAAACCAGTGCCATCCTACTCATCTATCTACATAAAACCAGTGCCGTCCTACTGATGCATGAACATAAAACCAGTGCCATCCAACGCATCTCTCTAAATAAAACCAGTGCCCTCCTACCCATCTAACTACATAAAACCAGTGTCGTCCTCCTCATCTATCTGCATAAGACCATTGCCATCCTACCTATCTATCTACTTAAAACCAGTGCCGTTATACTGATGCATCAACATAAAACCAGTGCCATCCACCCCATCTCTCTAAGTAAAACCAGTGCCGTCCTAGCCACCCGTCTACATAAAACCAGTGCCATCCTACCCATCTAACTACATAAAACCTGTGCCGTCCTCCCCAACTAAGTATATAAAAGCAGTGTCATCCTCCCCATCTATCTATATAAAACTAGTGCCATCCTACACATCTATATACATAATACCAGTACCGTACTCTCCATCTCTCTCATAAAACCAGTACAGTCCTCCCCATCTGTCTGCATAAAACCAGTGTCGTCCTCCCCATCTATCTAGATAAAACCAGTGCCGTCGTACCCAACGAACTAGATAAAACCAGTGCCATCCTCCCCATCTAACTACATAATACCAGTGCAGTCCTCTCCACCTCTCTACATAAAACCAGTGCCATTTTCCTCATCTATCTACATAAGACCATTTCCGTCCCACCTATCTATCTACTTAAAACCAGTGCCGTGCTACTGATCCATCAACATAAAACCAGTGCCATCCACCCCATCTCTCTAAATAAAACCAGTGCCGTCCTACTCACCCGTCTACATAAAACCAGTGCCATCCTACCCATCTAACTACATAAAACCAGTCCTGTCCTCTGCATCTCTCAACATAAAACCAGTGCCACGCTACCCATCTATATACATAATACCAGTGCCGTCCTACTGATCCATCAACATAAAACCAGTGCCATCCACCCCATCTCTCTAAATAAAACCAGTGCCCTCCTACCCATCTAACTACATAAAACCAGTGCCGTCCTCCTCATCTATCTACATAAAACCAGTGCCGTCCTACCCATCTATCTACATAAAACCAGTGCCGCCCCACCCATCTATCTACATAAAACCAACGCCGTCCCACCCATCTATCTACATAAAGCCACTGCCACCCTACACATCTATATACATAATAACAGTGCCGTACTCTCCATCTCTCTACATGAATCCAGTGCCGTCCTACCCATCTATCTATATAAAACTAGTGCCATCCTTTGCATCTCTCTACATAATACCAGTGCCGTCCTCCCCATCTAACAACATAAAACAAGTGCCGTCCTCCCCATCTATCTACATAAAATCAGTGCCATCCTACTCATCTCTCTACATAAAACCAGTGCCATCCTCCCCATCTATCTACATAAAACCAGTGTCGTCCTCCCCATCTATCTACATAAAACCAGTGCCGTCCTCCCCATCTATCTACATAAAATCAGTGCCCATTCTCTCCATCTCTCTACATGAATCCAGTGCCGTCCTACCCATCTATCTATATAAAAATAGTGCCATCCTTTCCATCTCTGTACATAATACCACTGCCGTCCTCCCCATCTAACAACATAAAACAAGTGCCGTCCTCCCCATCTATCTACATAAAATCAGTGCCATCCTACTCATCTATCTACATAAAACCAGTGCCATCCTCCCCATTTATCTACATAAAACCAGTGCCGTCCTCCCCATCTATCTAAATAAAACCAGTGCCATCCTACCCATCTATCTACATAAAACCAGTGCCGTCCTCCCCATCTATCTACATAAAACCAGTCCTGTCCTCTGCATCTCTCTAAATGAAACCAGTGCCACCCTACCCATCTATATACATAATACCAGTGCCGTACTCTCCATCTCTCTCATAAAACCAGTACCGTCCTCCCCATCTGTCTGCATAAAACCAGTGTCGTCCTCCCCATCAATCTAGATAAAACCAGTGTCGTCGTACCCAACGAACTAGATAAAACCAGTGCCTTCCTCCCCATCTAACTACATAATACCAGTGCCGTCCTCTCTATCTCTCTACATAAAACCAGTGCCATCCTACTCATCTATCTACATAAAACCAGTGCCGTCCTACTGATCCATCAAAATAAAACCAGTGTATTCCACCCCATCTCTCTAAATAGAACCAGTGCCCTCCTACCCATCTAACTACATAAAACCTGTGCCGTCCTCCTCATCTATCTACATAAAACCAGTGCCGTCCTACCCATCTATCTACATAAAACCAGTGCCGTACCACCCATCTATCTACATAAAACCAGTGCCACCCTACACATCTATATACATAATACCAGTGCCGTACTCTCCATCTCTCTCATAAAACCAGTACCGTCCTCCCCATCTGTCTGCATAAAACCAGTGCCATCCTACCCATCTATCTACATAAAACCAGTGCCGTCCTCCCCATCTATCTACATAAAACCAGTCCTGTCCTCTGCATCTCTCTACATAAAACCAGTGCCATCCTCCCCATCTAACTACATAATACCAGAGCAGTCCTCTCCATCTCTCCACATAAAACAAGTGCCATCTTCCTCATCTATCTGCATAAGACCATTGCCGTCCTACCCATCTATCTACATAAAACCAGTACCGTCCTCCCCATCTATCTATATAAAACTAGTGCCATCCTTTCCATCTCTCTACATAATACCAGTTCCGTCCTCCCCATCTAACTACATAAAACCAGTGCCGTCCTCCCCATCTATCTACATAAAACTAGTCCTGTCCTGCGCATCTCTCTACATAAAACCAGTGCCACCCTAGCCATCTATATACATAATACCAGTCCCATACTCTCCATCTCTCTCATAAAACCAGTACCGTCCTCCCCATCTGTCTGCATAAAACCAGTGTCGTCCTACTCATCTAACTACATAAAACCAGTGCCGTCCTACTGATACATCAACATATAACCAGTGCCATCCACCCCATCTCTCTAAATAAAACCAGTGCCGTCCTACCCATCTATCTACATAAAACCAGTGCCGTCTTCCTCATCTATATACATAAGACCATTGCCGTCCTACCCATCTATATACATAATACCAGTGCCGTACTCTCCATCTCTCTTCATGAATCCAGTGCCATCCTCCCCATATCTCTATGTAAAACCAGTGCCGTCCTACCCACCCGTCTACATAAAACCAGTGCCATCCTCCCCATCTAACTATATAATACCAGTGCAGTCCTCTCCACCTCTCTACATAAAACCAGTGCCATTTTCCTCATCTATCTACAAAGACCATTGCCGTCCTACCTATCTATCTACTTAAAACCAGTGCCGTGCTACTGATGCATCAACATAAAACCAGTGCCATCCACCCCATCTCTCTAAATAAAACCAGTGCCGTCCTAGCCACCCGTCTACATAAAACCAGTGCCATCCTACCCATCTAACTACATAAAACCTGTGCCGTCCTTCCCAACTAAGTACATAAAACCAGTGTCATCCTCCCCATCTATCTATATAAAACTAGTGCCATCCTACACATCTATATACATAATACCAGTACCGTACTCTCCATCTCTCTCATAAAACCAGTACAGTCCTCCCCATCTGTCTGCATAAAACCAGTGTCGTCCTCCCCATCTATCTAGATAAAACCAGTGCCGTCGTACCCAACGAACTAGATAAAACCAGTGCCATCCTCCCCATCTAACTACATAATACCAGTGCAGTCCTCTCCACCTCTCTACATAAAACCAGTGCCATTTTCCTCATCTATCTACATAAGACCATTGCCATCCTACCTATCTATCTACTTAAAACCAGTGCCGTTATACTGATGCATCAACATAAAACCAGTGCCATCCACCCCATCTCTCTAAGTAAAACCAGTGCCGTCCTAGCCACCCGTCTACATAAAACCAGTGCCATCCTACCCATCTAAATACATAAAACCTGTGCCGTCCTCCCCAACTAAGTACATAAAACCAGTGTCATCCTCCCCATCTATCTATATAAAACTAGTGCCATCCTACACATCTATATACATAATACCAGTACCGTACTCTCCATCTCTCTCATAAAACCAGTACAGTCCTCCCCATCTGTCTGCATAAAACCAGTGTCGTCCTCCCCATCTATCTAGATAAAACCAGTGCCGTCGTACCCAACGAACTAGATAAAACCAGTGCCATCCTCCCCATCTAACTACATAATACCAGTGCAGTCCTCTCCACCTCTCTACATAAAACCAGTGCCATTTTCCTCATCTATCTACATAAGACCATTGCCGTCCTACCTATCTATCTACTTAAAACTAGTGCCGTGCTACTGATCCATCAACATAAAACTGGTGCCATCCACCCCATCTCTCTAAATAAAACCAGTGCCGTCCTCCCCAACTAAGTACATAAAACCAGTGTCATCCTCCTCATTTATCTTCATAAAACCAGTGCCGTCCTCCCCATCTATCTATATAAAACTAGTGCCATCCTTTCCATCTCTCTACATAATACCAGTGCCGTCCTCCCCATCTAACTACATAAAACAAGTGCCGTCCTCCCCATCTATCTACATAAAATCACTGCCGTCCTCCCCATCTATCTACATAAAACCAGTCCTGTCCTCTGCATCTCTCTACATAAAACCAGTGCCACCGTACACATCTATATACATAATACCAGTGCCGTACTCTCCATCTCTCTCATAAAACCAGTACCGTCCTCCCCATCTGTCTGCATAAAACCAGTGTCGTCCTCCCCATCAATCTAGATAAAACCAGTGTCGTCGTACCCAACGAACTAGATAAAACCAGTGCCATCCTCCCCGTCTAACTACATAATACCAGTGCCGTCCTCTCTATCTCTCTACAGAAAACCAGTGCCATCTTCCTCATCTATCTGCATAAGACCATTGCCGTCCTACCCATCTATCTACATAAAACCAGTGCCGTGCTACTGATCCATCAACATGAAACCAGTGCCGTCCTAACCATCTACCTACATAAAACCAGTGCCACCCTACACATCTATTTAAATAATGCCAGTGCCATACTCTCCATCTCTCTCATAAAACCAGTACCGTCCTCACCATCTGTCTGCATAAAACCAGTGCCGTCCTACCCATCTAACTACATAAAACCAGTGCCGTCCTCCTCATCTATCTACATAAAGCCAGTGCCGTCCTACCCATCTATCTACATAAAACCAGTGCCGTCCCACCCATCTACCTACATAAAACCAGTGCCACCCTACACATCTATATACATAATACCAGTGCCGTACTCTCCAACTCTCTCATAAAACCAGTACCGTCCTCCCCATCTGTCTGCATAAAACCAGTGTCGTCCTCCCCATCTATCTAGATAAAACCACTGCCGTCGTACCCAACGAACTAGATAGAACTAGCGCCATTCTCCCCATCTAACTACATAATACCAGTGCCGTCCTCTCCATCTCTCTACATAAAACCAGTGCATTCTTCCTAATCTATCTACATAAGACCATTGCCGTCCTACCCATCTATATACATAATACCAGTGCCGTACTCTCCATCTCTCTACATGAATCCAGTGCCGTCCTCTCCATCTCTCTACATGAATCCAGTGCCGTCCTCCACATCTCTCTACATAAAAACAGTGCCATCCTACCCATCTAACTACATAAAACCAGTGCCGTCCTCCCCAACTAAGTACAAAAAACCAGTGTCATTCTCCCCATCTATCTACATAAAACCAGTGCCATCCTTTCCATCTCTCTACATAATACCAGTGCCGTCCTCCCCATCTAAATACATAAAACCAGTGCTGTCCTCCCCCTCTCTCTACATAAAACCACTGTGTCCTCCCCATCTACCTGTATAAAACCAGTGCCGTCCTCTCTATCTCTCTACATAAAACCAGTGCCGTCCTACCCATCTATCTACATAAAACCAGTGTCGTCCACCCCATCTATCTACATAAAATCAGTGCCGTCCTACCCATCTATCTACGTAAAACCAGTGCCGTGTTCTCAATCTCTCTACATAAAACCAGTGCCATCCTCCCCATCTAACTACATAATACCAGTGCAGTCCTCTCCATCTCTCTACATAAAACCAGTGCCATCTTCCTCCTCCATCTACATAAGACCATTGCCGTCCTACCCATCTATCTACATAAAACCAGTGCCGTCCAACCCACCCATCTACATAAAACCAGTGCCATCCTACCCATCTAACTACATAAAACCTGTTCCGTCCTCCCCAACTAAGTACATAAAACCAGTGCCGTCCTACCCATCTATCTACATAAAACCAGTGCCGTGCTACTGAACCATCAACATAAAACCAGTGCCATCCACCCCATCTCTCTAAATAAAAGCAGTGCCGTCCTACCCACCCGTCTACATAAAACCAGTGCCTTCCTCCCCATCTATCTACATAAAACCAGTGCCGTCCTTTCCACCTCTCTACATATAAAGGGTGTTGTCCTCCCCATCTACCTATATAAAACCAGTGCCGTCCTCTCTATCTCTCTACATAAAACCAGTGCCGTCCTACCCATCTATATACATAAAACAAATGCCGTCCTCCCCATCTCTCTGCATAAAAGCAGTGTCGTCCTCCCCATCTACCTATGTAAAACTAGTGTCGTCCTCTCTATCTCTCTACATAAAACCAGTGCCATCCTCCTCATCTATCTACATAAAACCAGTGCCACCCTTTCCATCTTTCTACATAATAACAGTGCCGTCGTACCCAACGAACTAGATAAAACCAGTGCCGTCCTACCCATCTATCTACATAAAACCAGTGTCGTCCACCCCATCTATCTACATAATACCAGTGCCGTCCTTTCCATCTCTCTACATAAAACCAGTGCCATCTTCCTCATCTATCTACATAAAACCAGTGCCGTCCACCCCATCTATCTACATAAAACCAGTGTCGTCCTACTGATCCATCAACATAAAACCAGTGCTATCCACCCCATCACTCTGAATAAAACCAGTGCCGTCCTACCCATCTAACTACATAAAACCAGTGCCGTCCTCCTCATCTATCTACATAAAACCAGTGGCGTCCTACCCATCTATCAACATAAAACCAGTGCCGTCCTACCCATCTATCTACATAAAACCAGTGTCGTCCTCCCCATCTATCTACATAAAACCAGTGCCGTCCAACTGATCCATTAACATAAAACCAGTGCCATCCACCCCATCACTCTAAATAAAACCAGTGCCCTCCTACCCATCTAACTACATAAAACCAGTGCCGTCCTACTCATCTATCTACATAAAACCAGTGCCGTCCCACCCATCTATCTACATAAAACCAGTGCCACCCTACACATCTATATACATAATACCAGTGCCGTACTCTCCATCTCTCTCATAAAACCAGTACCGAACTCCCCATCTGTCTGCATAAAACCAGTGTCGTCCTCCCCATCTATCTAGATAAAACCAGTGCCGTCGTACCCAACGAACTAGATAAAACCAGCGCCTTCCTCCCATCTAACTACATAAAACCAGTGCCCTCCTCCCCATCTATCTACATAAAACCAGTGCCATCCTACCCTTCTATCTACATAAAACCACTGCTGTCCTCCCCATCTATCTACATAAAACCAGTCCTGTCCTCTGCATCTCTCTACATAAAACCAGTGCCACCCTACCCATCTATATACATAATACCATTGCCGTACTCTCCATCTCTCTCATAAAACCAGTACCGTCCTCCCCATCTGTCTGCATAAAACCAGTGTCGTCCTCCCCATCAATCTAGATAAAACCAGTGCCGTCGTACCCAATGAACTAGATAAAACCAGTGCCATCCTCCCCATCTAACTACATAATACCAGTACCGTCCTCTCCATCTCTCTACATAAAACCAGTGCCATCTTCCTCATCTATCTGCATAAGACCATTGACGTCCTACCCATCTATCTACATAAAACCAGTCCTGTCCTCTGCATCTCTCTACATAAAACCAGTGCCACCCTACCCATCTATATATATAATACCAGTGCCGTACTCTCCATCTCTCTCATAAAACCAGTACCGTCCTCCCCATCTGTCTGCATAAAACCAGTGTCGTCCTCCCCATCAATCTAGATAAAACCAGTGCCGTCGTACCCAATGAACTAGATAAAACCAGTGCCATCCTCCCCATCTAACTACATAATACAAGTGCCGTCCTCTCCATCTCTCTCCAGAAAGCCAGTGCCATCTTCCTCATCTATCTGCATAAGACCATTGCCGTCCTACGCATCTATCTACATAAAACCAGTGCCGTGCTACTGATCCATCAACATAAAACCAGTGTCGTCCTCCCCATCTATCTACATAAAACCAGTGCAGTCCACCCCATCTATCTACATAAAACCAGTGCCCGTTCTCTCCATCTCTCTACATGAATCCACTGCCGTCCTCCACATCTCTCTACATCAAACCAGTGCCATCCTACTCATCTATCTACATAAAACCAGTGCCGTCCTACTGATGCATGAACATAAAACCAGTGCCATCCACCCCATCTCTCTAAATAAAACCAGTGCCCTCCTACCCATCTAACTACATAAAACCAGTGTCGTCCTCCTCATCTATCTGCATAAGACCATTGCCGTCCTACCCATCTATCTACATAAAACCAGTGCCGTGCTACTGATCCATCAACATAAAACCAGTGTCGTCCTCCCCATCTATCTACATAAAACCAGTGCAGTCCACCCCATCTATCTACATAAAACCAGTGCCCGTTCTCTCCATCTCTCTACATGAATCCACTGCCGTCCTCCACATCTCTCTACATCAAACCAGTGCCATCCTACTCATCTATCTACATAAAACCAGTGCCGTCCTACTGATGCATGAACATAAAACCAGTGCCATCCACCCCATCTCTCTAAATAAAACCAGTGCCCTCCTACCCATCTAACTACATAAAACCAGTGTCGTCCTCCTCATCTATCTGCATAAGACCATTGCCGTCCTACCCATCTGTCTACATAAAACCAGTGCCGTCCTACCCATCTATCTACATAAAACCAGTGCAGTCCTTTCCATCTCTCTACATATAACGAGTGTTGTCCTCCCAATCTACCTATATAAAACCAGTGCTGTCCTCTCTATCTCTCTACATAAAACCAGTGCCGTCCTACCTATCTATCTACATAAAACCAGTGTCGTCCACCCCATCTATCTACATCAAACCAGTGCCCTCCTACCCATCTAACTACATAAAAGCAGTGCCGTCCTCCTCATCTATCTACATAAAACCAGTGCCACCCTTTCCATCTCTCTACATAATAACAGTGCCGTCGTACCCAACGAACTAGATAAAACCAGTGCCATCCTCCCCATCTAACTACATAATACCAGTGCCGTCCTCTCCATCTCTCTACATAAAACCAGTGCCATCTTCCTCATCTATCTGCATAAGACCATTGCCGTCCTACCCATCTATCTACATAAAACCAGTCCTGTCCTCTGCATCTCTCTACATAAAACCAGTGCCACCCTACCCATCTATATATATAATACCAGTGCCGTACTCTCCATCTCTCTCATAAAACCAGTACCGTCCTCCCCATCTGTCTGCATAAAACCAGTGTCGTCCTCCCCATCAATCTAGATAAAACCAGTGCCGTCGTACCCAATGAACTAGATAAAACCAGTGCCATCCTCCCCATCTAACTACATAATACAAGTGCCGTCCTCTCCATCTCTCTCCAGAAAGCCAGTGCCATCTTCCTCATCTATCTGCATAAGACCATTGCCGTCCTACGCATCTATCTACATAAAACCAGTGCCGTGCTACTGATCCATCAACATAAAACCAGTGTCGTCCTCCCCATCTATCTACATAAAACCAGTGCAGTCCACCCCATCTATCTACATAAAACCAGTGCCCGTTCTCTCCATCTCTCTACATGAATCCACTGCCGTCCTCCACATCTCTCTACATCAAACCAGTGCCATCCTACTCATCTATCTACATAAAACCAGTGCCGTCCTACTGATGCATGAACATAAAACCAGTGCCATCCAACGCATCTCTCTAAATAAAACCAGTGCCCTCCTACCCATCTAACTACATAAAACCAGTGTCGTCCTCCTCATCTATCTGCATAAGACCATTGCCATCCTACCTATCTATCTTCTTAAAACCAGTGCCGTTATACTGATGCATCAACATAAAACCAGTGCCATCCACCCCATCTCTCTAAGTAAAACCAGTGCCGTCCTAGCCACCCGTCTACATAAAACCAGTGCCATCCTACCCATCTAACTACATAAAACCTGTGCCATCCTCCCCAACTAAGTATATAAAAGCAGTGTCATCCTCCCCATCTATCTATATAAAACTAGTGCCATCCTACACATCTATATACATAATACCAGTACCGTACTCTCCATCTCTCTCATAAAACCAGTACAGTCCTCCCCATCTGTCTGCATAAAACCAGTGTCGTCCTCCCCATCTATCTAGATAAAACCAGTGCCGTCGTACCCAACGAACTAGATAAAACCAGTGCCATCCTCCCCATCTAACTACATAATACCAGTGCAGTCCTCTCCACCTCTCTACATAAAACCAGTGCCATTTTCCTCATCTATCTACATAAGACCATTTCCGTCCCACCTATCTATCTACTTAAAACCAGTGCCGTGCTACTGATCCATCAACATAAAACCAGTGCCATCCACCCCATCTCTCTAAATAAAACCAGTGCCGTCCTACTCACCCGTCTACATAAAACCAGTGCCATCCTACCCATCTAACTACATAAAACCAGTCCTGTCCTCTGCATCTCTCAACATAAAACCAGTGCCACGCTACCCATCTATATACATAATACCAGTGCCGTCCTACTGATCCATCAACATAAAACCAGTGCCATCCACCCCATCTCTCTAAATAAAACCAGTGCCCTCCTACCCATCTAACTACATAAAACCAGTGCCGTCCTCCTCATCTATCTACATAAAACCAGTGCCGTCCTACCCATCTATCTACATAAAACCAGTGCCGCCCCACCCATCTATCTACATAAAACCAACGCCGTCCCACCCATCTATCTACATAAAGCCATTGCCACCCTACACATCTATATACATAATAACAGTGCCGTACTCTCCATCTCTCTACATGAATCCAGTGCCGTCCTACCCATCTATCTATATAAAACTAGTGCCATCCTTTGCATCTCTCTACATAATACCAGTGCCGTCCTCCCCATCTAACAACATAAAACAAGTGCCGTCCTCCCCATCTATCTACATAAAATCAGTGCCATCCTACTCATCTCTCTACATAAAACCAGTGCCATCCTCCCCATCTATCTACATAAAACCAGTGTCGTCCTCCCCATCTATCTACATAAAACCAGTGCCGTCCTCCCCATCTATCTACATAAAATCAGTGCCCATTCTCTCCATCTCTCTACATGAATCCAGTGCCGTCCTACCCATCTATCTATATAAAAATAGTGCCATCCTTTCCATCTCTGTACATAATACCACTGCCGTCCTCCCCATCTAACAACATAAAACAAGTGCCGTCCTCCCCATCTATCTACATAAAATCAGTGCCATCCTACTCATCTATCTACATAAAACCAGTGCCATCCTCCCCATCTATCTACATAAAACCAGTGCCGTCCTCCCCATCTATCTAAATAAAACCAGTGCCATCCTACCCATCTATCTACATAAAACCAGTGCCGTCCTCCCCATCTATCTACATAAAACCAGTCCTGTCCTCTGCATCTCTCTAAATGAAACCAGTGCCACCCTACCCATCTATATACATAATACCAGTGCCGTACTCTCCATCTCTCTCATAAAACCAGTACCGTCCTCCCCATCTGTCTGCATAAAACCAGTGTCGTCCTCCCCATCAATCTAGATAAAACCAGTGTCGTCGTACCCAACGAACTAGATAAAACCAGTGCCTTCCTCCCCATCTAACTACATAATACCAGTGCCGTCCTCTCTATCTCTCTACATAAAACCAGTGCCATCCTACTCATCTATCTACATAAAACCAGTGCCGTCCTACTGATCCATCAACATAAAACCAGTGTATTCCATCCCATCTCTCTAAATAGAACCAGTGCCCTCCTACCCATCTAACTACATAAAACCAGTGCCGTCCTCCTCATCTATCTACATAAAACCAGTGCCGTCCTACCCATCTATCTACATAAAACCAGTGCCGTACCACCCATCTATCTACATAAAACCAGTGCCACCCTACACATCTATATACATAATACCAGTGCCGTACTCTCCATCTCTCTCATAAAACCAGTACCGTCCTCCCCATCTGTCTGCATAAAACCAGTGCCATCCTACCCATCTATCTACATAAAACCAGTGCCGTCCTCCCCATCTATCTACATAAAACCAGTCCTGTCCTCTGCATCTCTCTACATAAAACCAGTGCCATCCTCCCCATCTAACTACATAATACCAGAGCAGTCCTCTCCATCTCTCCACATAAAACAAGTGCCATCTTCCTCATCTATCTGCATAAGACCATTGCCGTCCTACCCATCTATCTACATAAAACCAGTACCTTCCTCCCCATCTATCTATATAAAACTAGTGCCATCCTTTCCATCTCTCTACATAATACCAGTTCCGTCCTCCCCATCTAACTACATAAAACCAGTGCCGTCCTCCCCATCTATCTACATAAAATCAGTGCCATCCTTTCCATCTCTCTACATAATAACAGTGCCGTCCTCCCCATCTACCTACATAAACCAGTGCTGTCCTACCCAACTATCTACATAAAATCAGTGCCATCCTACTCATCAATCTACATAAAACCAGTGCCATCCTCCCCATTTATCTACATAAAACCAGCACCGTCCTCCCCATTTATCTACATAAAACCAGTGCCATCCTACTCATCTATCTACATAAAACCAGTGCCGTCCTCCCCATCTATCTACATAAAACTAGTCCTGTCCTGCGCATCTCTCTACATAAAACCAGTGCCACCCTAGCCATCTATATACATAATACCAGTCCCATACTCTCCATCTCTCTCATAAAACCAGTACCGTCCTCCCCATCTGTCTGCATAAAACCAGTGTCGTCCTACTCATCTAACTACATAAAACCAGTGCCGTCCTACTGATACATCAACATATAACCAGTGCCATCCACCCCATCTCTCTAAATAAAACCAGTGCCGTCCTACCCATCTATCTACATAAAACCAGTGCCGTCTTCCTCATCTATATACATAAGACCATTGCCGTCCTACCCATCTATATACATAATACCAGTGCCGTACTCTCCATCTCTCTTCATGAATCCAGTGCCATCCTCCCCATATCTCTATGTAAAACCAGTGCCGTCCTACCCACCCGTCTACATAAAACCAGTGCCATCCTCCCCATCTAACTATATAATACCAGTGCAGTCCTCTCCACCTCTCTACATAAAACCAGTGCCATTTTCCTCATCTATCTACATAAGACCATTGCCGTCCTACCTATCTATCTACTTAAAACCAGTGCCGTGCTACTGATGCATCAACATAAAACCAGTGCCATCCACCCCATCTCTCTAAATAAAACCAGTGCCGTCCTAGCCACCCGTCTACATAAAACCAGTGCCATCCTACCCATCTAACTACATAAAACCTGTGCCGTCCTTCCCAACTAAGTACATAAAACCAGTGTCATCCTCCCCATCTATCTATATAAAACTAGTGCCATCCTACACATCTATATACATAATACCAGTACCGTACTCTCCATCTCTCTCATAAAACCAGTACAGTCCTCCCCATCTGTCTGCATAAAACCAGTGTCGTCCTCCCCATCTATCTAGATAAAACCAGTGCCGTCGTACCCAACGAACTAGATAAAACCAGTGCCATCCTCCCCATCTAACTACATAATACCAGTGCAGTCCTCTCCACCTCTCTACATAAAACCAGTGCCATTTTCCTCATCTATCTACATAAGACCATTGCCATCCTACCTATCTATCTACTTAAAACCAGTGCCGTTATACTGATGCATCAACATAAAACCAGTGCCATCCACCCCGTCTCTCTAAGTAAAACCAGTGCCGTCCTAGCCACCCGTCTACATAAAACCAGTGCCATCCTACCCATCTAAATACATAAAACCTGTGCCGTCCTCCCCAACTAAGTACATAAAACCAGTGTCATCCTCCCCATCTATCTATATAAAACTAGTGCCATCCTACACATCTATATACATAATACCAGTACCGTACTCTCCATCTCTCTCATAAAACCAGTACAGTCCTCCCCATCTGTCTGCATAAAACCAGTGTCGTCCTCCCCATCTATCTAGATAAAACCAGTGCCGTCGTACCCAACGAACTAGATAAAACCAGTGCCATCCTCCCCATCTAACTACATAATACCAGTGCAGTCCTCTCCACCTCTCTACATAAAACCAGTGCCATTTTCCTCATCTATCTACATAAGACCATTGCCGTCCTACCTATCTATCTACTTAAAACCAGTGCCGTGCTACTGATCCATCAACATAAAACTGGTGCCATCCACCCCATCTCTCTAAATAAAACCAGTGCCGTCCTCCCCAACTAAGTACATAAAACCAGTGTCATCCTCCTCATTTATCTTCATAAAACCAGTGCCGTCCTCCCCATCTATCTATATAAAACTAGTGCCATCCTTTCCATCTCTCTACATAATACCAGTGCCGTCCTCCCCATCTGACTACATAAAACAAGTGCCGTCCTCCCCATCTATCTACATAAAATCACTGCCGTCCTCCCCATCTATCTACATAAAACCAGTCCTGTCCTCTGCATCTCTCTACATAAAACCAGTGCCACCGTACACATCTATATACATAATACCAGTGCCGTACTCTCCATCTCTCTCATAAAACCAGTACCGTCCTCCCCATCTGTCTGCATAAAACCAGTGTCGTCCTCCCCATCAATCTAGATAAAACCAGTGTCGTCGTACCCAACGAACTAGATAAAACCAGTGCCATCCTCCCCGTCTAACTACATAATACCAGTGCCGTCCTCTCTATCTCTCTACATAAAACCAGTGCCATCTTCCTCATCTATCTGCATAAGACCATTGCCGTCCTACCCATCTATCTACATAAAACCAGTGCCGTGCTACTGATCCATCAACATGAAACCAGTGCCGTCCTAACCATCTACCTACATAAAACCAGTGCCACCCTACACATCTATTTAAATAATGCCAGTGCCATACTCTCCATCTCTCTCATAAAACCAGTACCGTCCTCACCATCTGTCTGCATAAAACCAGTGCCGTCCTACCCATCTAACTACATAAAACCAGTGCCGTCCTCCTCATCTATCTACATAAAGCCAGTGCCGTCCTACCCATCTATCTACATAAAACCAGTGCCGTCCCACCCATCTACCTACATAAAACCAGTGCCACCCTACACATCTATATACATAATACCAGTGCCGTACTCTCCAACTCTCTCATAAAACCAGTACCGTCCTCCCCATCTGTCTGCATAAAACCAGTGTCGTCCTCCCCATCTATCTAGATAAAACCACTGCCGTCGTACCCAACGAACTAGATAGAACTAGCGCCATTCTCCCCATCTAACTACATAATACCAGTGCCGTCCTCTCCATCTCTCTACATAAAACCAGTGCATTCTTCCTAATCTATCTACATAAGACCATTGCCGTCCTACCCATCTATATACATAATACCAGTGCCGTACTCTCCATCTCTCTACATGAATCCAGTGCCGTCCTCTCCATCTCTCTACATGAATCCAGTGCCGTCCTCCACATCTCTCTACATAAAAACAGTGCCATCCTACCCATCTAACTACATAAAACCAGTGCCGTCCTCCCCAACTAAGTACAAAAAACCAGTGTCATTCTCCCCATCTATCTACATAAAACCAGTGCCATCCTTTCCATCTCTCTACATAATACCAGTGCCGTCCTCCCCATCTAAATACATAAAACCAGTGCTGTCCTCCCCCTCTCTCTACATAAAACCACTGTGTCCTCCCCATCTACCTGTATAAAACCAGTGCCGTCCTCTCTATCTCTCTACATAAAACCAGTGCCGTCCTACCCATCTATCTACATAAAACCAGTGTCGTCCACCCCATCTATCTACATAAAATCAGTGCCGTCCTACCCATCTATCTACGTAAAACCAGTGCCGTGTTCTCAATCTCTCTACATAAAACCAGTGCCATCCTCCCCATCTAACTACATAATACCAGTGCAGTCCTCTCCATCTCTCTACATAAAACCAGTGCCATCTTCCTCCTCCATCTACATAAGACCATTGCCGTCCTACCCATCTATCTACATAAAACCAGTGCCGTCCAACCCACCCATCTACATAAAACCAGTGCCATCCTACCCATCTAACTACATAAAACCTGTTCCGTCCTCCCCAACTAAGTACATAAAACCAGTGCCGTCCTACCCATCTATCTACATAAAACCAGTGCCGTGCTACTGAACCATCAACATAAAACCAGTGCCATCCACCCCATCTCTCTAAATAAAAGCAGTGCCGTCCTACCCACCCGTCTACATAAAACCAGTGCCTTCCTCCCCATCTATCTACATAAAACCAGTGCCGTCCTTTCCACCTCTCTACATATAAAGAGTGTTGTCCTCCCCATCTACCTATATAAAACCAGTGCCGTCCTCTCTATCTCTCTACATAAAACCAGTGCCGTCCTACCCATCTATATACATAAAACAAATGCCGTCCTCCCCATCTCTCTGCATAAAAGCAGTGTCGTCCTCCCCATCTACCTATGTAAAACTAGTGTCGTCCTCTCTATCTCTCTACATAAAACCAGTGCCATCCTCCTCATCTATCTACATAAAACCAGTGCCACCCTTTCCATCTCTCTACATAATAACAGTGCCGTCGTACCCAACGAACTAGATAAAACCAGTGCCGTCCTACCCATCTATCTACATAAAACCAGTGTCGTCCACCCCATCTATCTACATAATACCAGTGCCGTCCTTTCCATCTCTCTACATAAAACCAGTGCCATCTTCCTCATCTATCTACATAAAACCAGTGCCGTCCACCCCATCTATCTACATAAAACCAGTGTCGTCCTACTGATCCATCAACATAAAACCAGTGCTATCCACCCCATCACTCTGAATAAAACCAGTGCCGTCCTACCCATCTAACTACATAAAACCAGTGCCGTCCTCCTCATCTATCTACATAAAACCAGTGGCGTCCTACCCATCTATCTACATAAAACCAGTGCCGTCCTACCCATCTATCTACATAAAACCAGTGTCGTCCTCCCCATCTATCTACATAAAACCAGTGCCGTCCAACTGATCCATTAACATAAAACCAGTGCCATCCACCCCATCACTCTAAATAAAACCAGTGCCCTCCTACCCATCTAACTACATAAAACCAGTGCCGTCCTACTCATCTATCTACATAAAACCAGTGCCGTCCCACCCATCTATCTACATAAAACCAGTGCCACCCTACACATCTATATACATAATACCAGTGCCGTACTCTCCATCTCTCTCATAAAACCAGTACCGAACTCCCCATCTGTCTGCATAAAACCAGTGTCGTCCTCCCCATCTATCTAGATAAAACCAGTGCCGTCGTACCCAACGAACTAGATAAAACCAGCGCCTTCCTCCCATCTAACTACATAAAACCTGTGCCATCCTCCCCAACTAAGTACATAAAACCAGTGTCATCCTCCCCATCCAACTACATAAAACCAGTGCCCTCCTCCCCATCTATCTACATAAAACCAGTGCCATCCTACCCTTCTATCTACATAAAACCACTGCTGTCCTCCCCATCTATCTACATAAAACCAGTCCTGTCCTCTGCATCTCTCTACATAAAACCAGTGCCACCCTACCCATCTATATACATAATACCATTGCCGTACTCTCCATCTCTCTCATAAAACCAGTACCGTCCTCCCCATCTGTCTGCATAAAACCAGTGTCGTCCTCCCCATCAATCTAGATAAAACCAGTGCCGTCGTACCCAATGAACTAGATAAAACCAGTGCCATCCTCCCCATCTAACTACATAATACCAGTACCGTCCTCTCCATCTCTCTACATAAAACCAGTGCCATCTTCCTCATCTATCTGCATAAGACCATTGACGTCCTACCCATCTATCTACATAAAACCAGTCCTGTCCTCTGCATCTCTCTACATAAAACCAGTGCCACCCTACCCATCTATATATATAATACCAGTGCCGTACTCTCCATCTCTCTCATAAAACCAGTACCGTCCTCCCCATCTGTCTGCATAAAACCAGTGTCGTCCTCCCCATCAATCTAGATAAAACCAGTGCCGTCGTACCCAATGAACTAGATAAAACCAGTGCCATCCTCCCCATCTAACTACATAATACAAGTGCCGTCCTCTCCATCTCTCTCCAGAAAGCCAGTGCCATCTTCCTCATCTATCTGCATAAGACCATTGCCGTCCTACGCATCTATCTACATAAAACCAGTGCCGTGCTACTGATCCATCAACATAAAACCAGTGTCGTCCTCCCCATCTATCTACATAAAACCAGTGCAGTCCACCCCATCTATCTACATAAAACCAGTGCCCGTTCTCTCCATCTCTCTACATGAATCCACTGCCGTCCTCCACATCTCTCTACATCAAACCAGTGCCATCCTACTCATCTATCTACATAAAACCAGTGCCGTCCTACTGATGCATGAACATAAAACCAGTGCCATCCACCCCATCTCTCTAAATAAAACCAGTGCCCTCCTACCCATCTAACTACATAAAACCAGTGTCGTCCTCCTCATCTATCTGCATAAGACCATTGCCGTCCTACCCATCTATCTACATAAAACCAGTGCCGTGCTACTGATCCATCAACATAAAACCAGTGTCGTCCTCCCCATCTATCTACATAAAACCAGTGCAGTCCACCCCATCTATCTACATAAAACCAGTGCCCGTTCTCTCCATCTCTCTACATGAATCCACTGCCGTCCTCCACATCTCTCTACATCAAACCAGTGCCATCCTACTCATCTATCTACGTAAAACCAGTGCCGTCCTACTGATGCATGAACATAAAACCAGTGCCATCCACCCCATCTCTCTAAATAAAACCAGTGCCCTCCTACCCATCTAACTACATAAAACCAGTGTCGTCCTCCTCATCTATCTGCATAAGACCATTGCCGTCCTACCCATCTGTCTACATAAAACCAGTGCCGTCCTACCCATCTGTCTACATAAAACCAGCGCCATCCTCCCCATCTAACTACATAATACCAGTGCCGTCCTCTCCATCTCTCTACATAAAACCAGTGCCATCTTCCTCATCTAACTACATAAGACCATTGCCGTCCTCCCTATCTATCTACATAAAACCAGTGCAGTCCACCCCATCTATCTACATAAAACCAGTGCCTGTTCTCTCCATCTCTCTACATGAATCCAGTGCCGTCCTCCACATCTGTCTACATAAAACCAGTGCCATCCTACCCATCTAACTACATAAAACCAGTGCCGAACTCTCCATCTCTCTCATAAAACCAGTACCGTCCTCCCCATCTGTCTGCATAAAACCAGTGTCGTCCTCCCCATCTATCTAGATAAAGCCAGTGCCGTCGTACCCAACAAACTAGATGTAACCAGCGCCATCCTCCCCATCTAACTACATAATACCAGTGCCGTCCTCTCCATCTCTCTACATAAAACCAGTGCCATCTTCCTCATCTATCTGCATAAGACCATTGACGTCCTACCCATCTATCTACATAAAACCAGTCCTGTCCTCTGCATCTCTCTACATAAAACCAGTGCCACCCTACCCACCTATATACATAATACCAGTGCCGTACTCTCCATCTCTCTCATAAAACCAGTACCGTCCTCCCCATCTGTCTGCATAAAACCAGTGTCGTCCTCCCCATCAATCAAGATAAAACCAGTGCCGTCGTACCCAATGAACTAGATAAAACAAGTGCCATCCTCCCCATCTAACTACATAATACAAGTGCCGTCCTCTCCATCTCTCTCCAGAAAGCCAGTGCCATCTTCCTCATCTATCTGCATAAGACCATTGCCGTCCTACGCATCTATCTACATAAAACCAGTGCCGTGCTACTGATCCATCAACATAAAACCAGTGTCGTCCTCCCCATCTATCTACATAAAACCAGTGCAGTCCACCCCATCTATCTACATAAAACCAGTGCCCGTTCTCTCCATCTCTCTACATGAATCCACTGCCGTCCTCCACATCTCTCTACATCAAACCAGTGCCATCCTACTCATCTATCTACATAAAACCAGTGCCGTCCTACTGATGCATGAACATAAAACCAGTGCCATCCACCCCATCTCTCTAAATAAAACCAGTGCCCTCCTACCCATCTAACTACATAAAACCAGTGTCGTCCTCCTCATCTATCTGCATAAGACCATTGCCGTCCTACCCATCTATCTACATAAAACCAGTGCCGTCCTACTGGTCCATCAACATAAAACCAGTGCCATGCACCCCATCTCTCTACATAAAACCAGTGCCGTCCTCCTCATCTGTCTACATAAAACCAGTGCCGTCCTACCCATCTGTCTACATAAAACCAGTGCCGTCCCACCCATCTATCTACATAAAACCAGTGCCACCCTACACATCTATATACATAATACCATTGCCGTACCCTCCATCTCTCTCATAAATCCAGTACCGTCCTCCCCATCTGTCTGCATAAAACCAGTGTCGTCCTCCCCATCTATCTAGATAAAACCAGTGCCGTCGTACCCAACGAACTAGATAAAACCAGCGCCATCCTCCCCATCTAACTACATAATACCAGTGCCGTCCTCTCCATCTCTCTACATAAAACCAGTGCCTGTTCTCTCCATCTCTCTACATGAATCCAGTGCCGTCCTCCACATCTGTCTACATAAAACCAGTGCCATCCTACCCATCTAACTACATAAAACCAGTGCCGAACTCTCCATCTCTCTCATAAAACCAGTACCGTCCTCCCCATCTGTCTGCATAAAACCAGTGTCGTCCTCCCCATCTATCTAGATAAAGCCAGTGCCGTCGTACCCAACAAACTAGATGTAACCAGCGCCATCCTCCCCATCTAACTACATAATACCAGTGCCGTCCTCTCCATCTCTCTACATAAAACCAGTGCCATCTTCCTCATCTATCTGCATAAGACCATTGACGTCCTACCCATCTATCTACATAAAACCAGTCCTGTCCTCTGCATCTCTCTACATAAAACCAGTGCCACCCTACCCATCTATATACATAATACCAGTGCCGTACTCTCCATCTCTCTCATAAAACCAGTACCGTCCTCCCCATCTGTCTGCATAAAACCAGTGTCGTCCTCCCCATCAATCTAGATAAAACCAGTGCCGTCGTACCCAATGAACTAGATAAAACAAGTGCCATCCTCCCCATCTAACTACATAATACAAGTGCCGTCCTCTCCATCTCTCTCCAGAAAGCCAGTGCCATCTTCCTCATCTATCTGCATAAGACCATTGCCGTCCTACGCATCTATCTACATAAAACCAGTGCCGTGCTACTGATCCATCAACATAAAACCAGTGTCGTCCTCCCCATCTATCTACATAAAACCAGTGCGGTCCACCCCATCTATCTACATAAAACCAGTGCCCGTTCTCTCCATCTCTCTACATGAATCCACTGCCGTCCTCCACATCTCTCTACATCAAACCAGTGCCATCCTACTCATCTATCTACATAAAACCAGTGCCGTCCTACTGATGCATGAACATAAAACCAGTGCCATCCACCCCATCTCTCTAAATAAAACCAGTGTCCTCCTACCCATCTAACTACATAAAACCAGTGTCGTCCTCCTCATCTATCTGCATAAGACCATTGCCGTCCTACCCATCTATCTACATAAAACCAGTGCCGTCCTACTGATCCATCAACATAAAACCAGTGCCATCCACCCCATCTCTCTAAACAAAACCAGTGCCGTCCTACCCTTCTAACTACATAAAACCAGTGCCATGCACCCCATCTCTCTACATAAAACCAGGGCCGTCCTCCTCATCTGTCTACATAAAACCAGTGCCGTCCTACCCATCTGTCTACATAAAACCAGTGCCGTCCCACCCATCTATCTACATAAAACCAGTGCCACCCTACACATCTATATACATAATACCATTGCCGTACCCTCCATCTCTCTCATAAATCCAGTACCGTCCTCCCTATCTGTCTGCATAAAACCAGTGTCGTCCTCCCCATCTATCTAGATAAAACCAGTGCCGTCGTACCCAACGAACTAGATAAAACCAGCGCCATCCTCCCCATCTAACTACATAATACCAGTGCCGTCCTCTCCATCTCTCTACATAAAACCAGTGCCATCTTCCTCATCTAACTACATAAGACCATTGCCGTCCTCCCCATCTATCTACATAAAACCAGTGCAGTCCACCCCATCTATCTACATAAAACCAGTGCCTGTTCTCTCCATCTCTCTACATGAATCCAGTGCCGTCCTCCACATCTGTCTACATAAAACCAGTGCCATCCTACCCATCTAACTACATAAAACCAGTGCCGAACTCTCCATCTCTCTCATAAAACCAGTACCGTCCTCCCCATCTGTCTGCATAAAACCAGTGTCGTCCTCCCCATCTATCTAGATAAAGCCAGTGCCGTCGTACCCAACAAACTAGATGTAACCAGCGCCATCCTCCCCATCTAACTACATAATACCAGTGCCGTCCTCTCTATCTCTCTACATAAAACCAGTGCCATCTTCCTCATCTATCTGCATAAGACCATTGCCGTCCTACCCATCTATCTACATAAAACCAGTGCCGTGCTACTGATCCATCAACATAAAACCAGTGTCGTCCTCCCCACCTATCTACATAAAACCAGTGCAGTCCACCCCATCTATCTACATAAAACCAGTGCCCATTCTCTCCATCTCTCTACATGAATCCAGTGCCGTCCTCCCCATCTATCTACATAAAACAAATGCCGTCCTCCCCATCTGTCTGCATAAAAGCAGTGTCATCCTCCCCATCTCTCTACATAAAACCAGTGTCGTCCTCCCCGTCTCTCTACATAAAATCAGTGTCGTCCTCTCCATCTCTCTACATAAAACCAGTGCCATCTTCCTCCTCCATCTACATAAGACCATTGCCGTCCTACCCATCTATCTACATAAAACCAGTGCCGTCCTACCCACCCATCTACATAAAACCAGTGCCATCCTACCCATCTAACTACATAAAACCTGTGCCGTCCTCCACAACTAAGTACATAAAACCAGTGCCGTCCTACCCATCTATCTACATAAAACCAGTGCCGTGCTACTGAACCATCAACATAAAACCAGAGCCATCCTCCCCATCTCTCTAAATAAAAGCAGTGCCGTCCTACCCACCCGTCTACATAAACCAGTGCCATCCTACCCATCTAACTACATAAAACCAGTGCCGTACCTCCCCATCTAACTACATAAAACCAGTGTCGTCCTACCCATCTATCTACATGAAACCAGTGCAGTCCCTTCCATCTCTCTACATATAATGAGTGTTGTCCTCCCAATCTACCTATATAAAACCAGTGCTGTCCTCTCTATCTCTCTACATAAAACCAGTGCCGTCCTACCTATCTATCTACATAAAACCAGTGTCGTCCACCCCATCTATCTACATCAAACCAGTGCCCTCCTACCCATCTAACTACATAAAAGCAGTGCCGTCCTCCTCATCTATCTACATAAAACCAGTGCCACCCTTTCCATCTCTCTACATAATAACAGTGCCGTCGTACCCAACGAACTAGATAAAACCAGTGCCATCCTCCCCATCTAACTACATAATACCAGTGCCGTCCTCTCCATCTCTCTACATAAAACCAGTGCCATCTTCCTCATCTATCTGCATAAGACCATTGCCGTCCTACCCATCTATCTACATAAAACCAGTGCCGTGCTACTGATCCATCAACATAAAAGCAGTGTCGTCCTCCCCATCTATTTACATAAAACCAGTGCCGTCCACCCCATCTATCTACATAAAACCAGTGCCGTCCTACTGATCCATCAACATAAAACCAGTGCTATCCACCCCATCACTCTAAATAAAACCAGTGCCCTCCTACCCATCTAACTACATAAAACCAGTGCCGTCCTCCTCATCTATCTACATAAAACCAGTGCCGTCCAACCCATCTATCTACATAAAACCAGTGCCACCCTACACATCTATATACATAATACCAGTGCCGTGCTCTCCATCTCTCTCATAAAACCAGTACCGTCCTCCCCATCTGTCTGCATAAAACCACTGTCGTCCTCCCCATCTATCTAGATAAAACCAGTGCCGTCGTACCCAACGAACTAGATAAAACCAGCGCCTTCCTCCCATCTAACTACATAAAACCTGTGCAATCCTCCCCAACTAAGTACATAAAACCAGTGTCATCCTCCCCATCTAACTACATAAAACCAGTGCCGTCGTCCCCATCTATCTACATAAAACCAGTGCCATCCTACCCAGCTATCTACATAAAACCACTGCTGTCCTCCCCATCTATCTACATAAAACCAGTCCTGTCCTCTGCATCTCTCTACATAAAACCAGTGCCACCCTACCCATCTATATACATAATACCAGTGCCGTACTCTCCATCTCTCTCATAAAACCAGTACCGTCCTCCCCATCTGTCTGCATAAAACCAGTGTCGTCCTCCCCATCAATCTAGATAAAACCAGTGCCTTCGTACCCAATGAACTAGATAAAACCAGTGCCATCGTCCCCATCTAACTACATAATACCAGTACCGTCCTCTCCATCTCTCTACATAAAACCAGTGCCATCTTCCTCATCTATCTGCATAAGACCATTGATGTCCTACCCATCTATCTACATAAAACCAGTGCCGTGCTACTGATCCATCAACATAAAACCAGTGTCATCCTCCCCATCTATCTACATAAAACCAGTGCAGTCCACCCCATCTACCTACATAAAACCAGTGCCGTCCCACCCATCTACCTACATAAAACCAGTGCCACCCTACACATCTATATAAATAATACCAGTGCCGTACTCTCCATCCTCTCATAAAACCAGTACCGTCCTCTCCATCTGTATGCATAAAACCAGTGCCGTCCTACCCATCTATCTACATAAAACCAGTGTCATCCACCCCATCTATCTACATAAAACCAGTGCCCTCCTACCCATCTAACTACATAAAACCAGTGCCGTCCTCCTCATCTATCTACATAAAACCAGTGCCGTCCTGCCCATCTATCTACATAAAACCAGTGCCGTACCACCCATCTATCTACATAAAACCAGTGCCACCCTACACATCTATATACATAATACCAGTGCCGTACTCTCCATCTCTCTCATAAAACCAGTACCGTCCTCCCCATCTGTCTGCATAAAACCAGTGCCATCCTACCCATCTATCTACATAAAACCAGTGCAGTCCTCTCCATCTCTCCACATAAAACCAGTGCCATCTTCCTCATCTATCTGCATAAGACCATTGCTGTCCTACCCATCTATCTACATAAAACCAGTACCGTCCTCCCCATCTAACTACATAATACAAGTGCCGTCCTCCCCATCTATCTACATAAAATCAGTGCCATCCTACTCATCTATCTACATAAAACCAGTGCCATCCTCCCCATTTATCTACATAAAACCAGCACCGTCCTCCCCATTTATCTACATAAAACCAGTCCCATACTCTCCATCTCTCTCATAAAACCAGTACCCTCCTCCCCATCTGTCTGCATAAAACCAGTGTCGTCCTCCCCATCAACCTAGATAAAACCAGTGCCATCGTACCCAAGAAACTAGATAAAACCAGTGCCATATTCCCCATCTCTCTACATAAAACCAGTGCCATCTTCCTCATCTATCTACATAAGACCATTGCCGTCCTACCCATCTCTCTACATCAAACCAGTGCCATCCTACTCATCTATCTACATAAAACCAGTGCCGTCCTACTGATGCATGAACATAAAACCAGTGCCATCCACCCCATCTCTCTAAATAAAACCAGTGCCCTCCTACCCATCTAACTACATAAAACCAGTGTCGTCCTCCTCATCTATCTGCATAAGACCATTGCCGTCCTACCCATCTATCTACATAAAACCAGTGCCGTCCTACTGATCCATCAACATAAAACCAGTGCCATCCACCCCATCTCTCTAAACAAAACCAGTGCCGTCCTACCCTTCTAACTACATAAAACCAGTGCCATGCACCCCATCTCTCTACATAAAACCAGTGCCGTCCTCCTCATCTGTCTACATAAAACCAGTGCCGTCCTACCCATCTGTCTACATAAAACCAGTGCCGTCCCACCCATCTATCTACATAAAACCAGTGCCACCCTACACATCTATATACATAATACCATTGCCGTACCCTCCATCTCTCTCATAAATCCAGTACCGTCCTCCCTATCTGTCTGCATAAAACCAGTGTCGTCCTCCCCATCTATCTAGATAAAACCAGTGCCGTCGTACCCAACGAACTAGATAAAACCAGCGCCATCCTCCCCATCTAACTACATAATACCAGTGCCGTCCTCTCCATCTCTCTACATAAAACCAGTGCCATCTTCCTCATCTAACTACATAAGACCATTGCCGTCCTCCCCATCTATCTACATAAAACCAGTGCAGTCCACCCCATCTATCTACATAAAACCAGTGCCTGTTCTCTCCATCTCTCTACATGAATCCAGTGCCGTCCTCCACATCTGTCTACATAAAACCAGTGCCATCCTACCCATCTAACTACATAAAACCAGTGCCGAACTCTCCATCTCTCTCATAAAACCAGTACCGTCCTCCCCATCTGTCTGCATAAAACCAGTGTCGTCCTCCCCATCTATCTAGATAAAGCCAGTGCCGTCGTACCCAACAAACTAGATGTAACCAGCGCCATCCTCCCCATCTAACTACATAATACCAGTGCCGTCCTCTCTATCTCTCTACATAAAACCAGTGCCATCTTCCTCATCTATCTGCATAAGACCATTGCCGTCCTACCCATCTATCTACATAAAACCAGTGCCGTGCTACTGATCCATCAACATAAAACCAGTGTCGTCCTCCCCACCTATCTACATAAAACCAGTGCAGTCCACCCCATCTATCTACATAAAACCAGTGCCCATTCTCTCCATCTCTCTACATGAATCCAGTGCCGTCCTCCCCATCTATCTACATAAAACAAATGCCGTCCTCCCCATCTGTCTGCATAAAAGCAGTGTCATCCTCCCCATCTCTCTACATAAAACCAGTGTCGTCCTCCCCGTCTCTCTACATAAAATCAGTGTCGTCCTCTCCATCTCTCTACATAAAACCAGTGCCATCTTCCTCCTCCATCTACATAAGACCATTGCCGTCCTACCCATCTATCTACATAAAACCAGTGCCGTCCTACCCACCCATCTACATAAAACCAGTGCCATCCTACCCATCTAACTACATAAAACCTGTGCCGTCCTCCACAACTAAGTACATAAAACCAGTGCCGTCCTACCCATCTATCTACATAAAACCAGTGCCGTGCTACTGAACCATCAACATAAAACCAGAGCCATCCTCCCCATCTCTCTAAATAAAAGCAGTGCCGTCCTACCCACCCGTCTACATAAACCAGTGCCATCCTACCCATCTAACTACATAAAACCAGTGCCGTACCTCCCCATCTAACTACATAAAACCAGTGTCGTCCTACCCATCTATCTACATAAAACCAGTGCAGTCCCTTCCATCTCTCTACATATAACGAGTGTTGTCCTCCCAATCTACCTATATAAAACCAGTGCTGTCCTCTCTATCTCTCTACATAAAACCAGTGCCGTCCTACCTATCTATCTACATAAAACCAGTGTCGTCCACCCCATCTATCTACATCAAACCAGTGCCCTCCTACCCATCTAACTACATAAAAGCAGTGCCGTCCTCCTCATCTATCTACATAAAACCAGTGCCACCCTTTCCATCTCTCTACATAATAACAGTGCCGTCGTACCCAACGAACTAGATAAAACCAGTGCCATCCTCCCCATCTAACTACATAATACCAGTGCCGTCCTCTCCATCTCTCTACATAAAACCAGTGCCATCTTCCTCATCTATCTGCATAAGACCATTGCCGTCCTACCCATCTATCTACATAAAACCAGTGCCGTGCTACTGATCCATCAACATAAAAGCAGTGTCGTCCTCCCCATCTATTTACATAAAACCAGTGCCGTCCACCCCATCTATCTACATAAAACCAGTGCCGTCCTACTGATCCATCAACATAAAACCAGTGCTATCCACCCCATCACTCTAAATAAAACCAGTGCCCTCCTACCCATCTAACTACATAAAACCAGTGCCGTCCTCCTCATCTATCTACATAAAACCAGTGCCGTCCAACCCATCTATCTACATAAAACCAGTGCCACCCTACACATCTATATACATAATACCAGTGCCGTGCTCTCCATCTCTCTCATAAAACCAGTACCGTCCTCCCCATCTGTCTGCATAAAACCACTGTCGTCCTCCCCATCTATCTAGATAAAACCAGTGCCGTCGTACCCAACGAACTAGATAAAACCAGCGCCTTCCTCCCATCTAACTACATAAAACCTGTGCAATCCTCCCCAACTAAGTACATAAAACCAGTGTCATCCTCCCCATCTAACTACATAAAACCAGTGCCGTCGTCCCCATCTATCTACATAAAACCAGTGCCATCCTACCCAGCTATCTACATAAAACCACTGCTGTCCTCCCCATCTATCTACATAAAACCAGTCCTGTCCTCTGCATCTCTCTACATAAAACCAGTGCCACCCTACCCATCTATATACATAATACCAGTGCCGTACTCTCCATCTCTCTCATAAAACCAGTACCGTCCTCCCCATCTGTCTGCATAAAACCAGTGTCGTCCTCCCCATCAATCTAGATAAAACCAGTGCCTTCGTACCCAATGAACTAGATAAAACCAGTGCCATCCTCCCCATCTAACTACATAATACCAGTACCGTCCTCTCCATCTCTCTACATAAAACCAGTGCCATCTTCCTCATCTATCTGCATAAGACCATTGATGTCCTACCCATCTATCTACATAAAACCAGTGTCGTCCTCCCCATCTATCTACATAAAACCAGTGCAGTCCACCCCATCTATCTACATAAAACCAGTGCCCGTTCTCTCCATCTCTCTACATGAATCCAGTGCCATCCTCCACATCTCTCTACATCAAACCAGTGCCATCCTACACATCTATCTACATAAAACCAGTGCCGTCCTACTGATCCATCAACATAAAACCAGTGCCATTCACCCCATCTATCCACATAAAACCAGTGCCGTCCTCCCCATCTATCTACATAAAACTAGTGCCATCCTACCCATCTATCTACATAAAACCAGTGCCGTCCTCCCCATCTATCTACATAAAACCAGTGCCGTCCTCCCCATCTATCTACATAAAACCAGTCCTGTCCTCTGCATCTCTCTACATAAAACCAGTGCCACCCTACCCATCTCTATACATAATACCAGTGCCATACTCCCCATCTCTCACATAAAACCCGTACCGTCCTCCCCATCTGTCTGCATAAAACCAGTGTCGTCCTCCCCATCTATCTAAATAAAACCAGTGCCGTCGTACCCAACAAACTAGATATAACCAGCGCCATCCTCCCCATCTAACTACATAATACCAGTGCCGTCCTCTCTATCTCTCTACATAAAACCAGTGCCATCTTCCTCATCTATCTGCATAAGACCATTGCCGTCCTACCCATCTATCTACATAAAACCAGTGCCTTGCTACTGATCCATCAACATAAAACCAGTGTCGTCCTCCCCACCTATCTAAATAAAACCAGTGCAGTCCACCCCATCTATCTACATAAAACCAGTGCCCGTTCTCTCCATCTCTCTACATGAATCCAGTGCCGTCCTCCACATCTCTCTACATCAAACCAGTGCCGACCTCCCCATCTACCTACATAAAACCAGTGCCGTCCCACCCATCTACCTACATAAAACCAGTGCCACCCTACACATCTATATAAATAATACCAGTGCCGTACTCTCCATCCTCTCATAAAACCAGTACCGTCCTCTCCATCTGTATGCATAAAACCAGTGCCGTCCTACCCATCTATCTACATAAAACCAGTGTCATCCACCCCATCTATCTACATAAAACCAGTGCCCTCCTACCCATCTAACTACATAAAACCAGTGCCGTCCTCCTCATCTATCTACATAAAACCAGTGCCGTCCTGCCCATCTATCTACATAAAACCAGTGCCGTACCACCCATCTATCTACATAAAACCAGTGCCACCCTACACATCTATATACATAATACCAGTGCCGTACTCTCCATCTCTCTCATAAAACCAGTACCGTCCTCCCCATCTGTCTGCATAAAACCAGTGCCATCCTACCCATCTATCTACATAAAACCAGTGCAGTCCTCTCCATCTCTCCACATAAAACCAGTGCCATCTTCCTCATCTATCTGCATAAGACCATTGCTGTCCTACCCATCTATCTACATAAAACCAGTACCGTCCTCCCCATCTAACTACATAATACAAGTGCCGTCCTCCCCATCTATCTACATAAAATCAGTGCCATCCTACTCATCTATCTACATAAAACCAGTGCCATCCTCCCCATTTATCTACATAAAACCAGCACCGTCCTCCCCATTTATCTACATAAAACCAGTCCCATACTCTCCATCTCTCTCATAAAACCAGTACCCTCCTCCCCATCTGTCTGCATAAAACCAGTGTCGTCCTCCCCATCAACCTAGATAAAACCAGTGCCATCGTACCCAAGAAACTAGATAAAACCAGTGCCATCCTCCCCATCTAACTACATTATACCAGTGCCGTCCTCTCCATCTCTCTGCATAAAACCAGTGCCATCTTCCTCATCTATCTGCATAAGACCATTGCCGTCCTACCCATCTATCTACATAAAACCAGTGCCGTGGTACTGATCCACCAACATAAAACCAGTGTCGTCCTCCCCATCCATCTACATAAAACCAGTGCAGTCCACCCCATCTATCTACATAAAACCAGTGCCCGTTCTCTCCATCTCTCTACATGAATCCAGTGCCATCCTCCACATCTCTCTACATCAAACCAGTGCCATCCTACACATCTATCTACATAAAACCAGTGCCGTCCTACTGATCCATCAACATAAAACCAGTGCCATTCACCCCATCTATCCACATAAAACCAGTGCCGTCCTCCCCATCTATCTACATAAAACTAGTGCCATCCTACCCATCTATCTACATAAAACCAGTGCCGTCCTCCCCATCTATCTACATAAAACCAGTGCCGTCCTCCCCATCTATCTACATAAAACCAGTCCTGTCCTCTGCATCTCTCTACATAAAACCAGTGCCACCCTACCCATCTCTATACATAATACCAGTGCCATACTCCCCATCTCTCACATAAAACCCGTACCGTCCTCCCCATCTGTCTGCATAAAACCAGTGTCGTCCTCCCCATCTATCTAAATAAAACCAGTGCCGTCGTACCCAACAAACTAGATATAACCAGCGCCATCCTCCCCATCTAACTACATAATACCAGTGCCGTCCTCTCTATCTCTCTACATAAAACCAGTGCCATCTTCCTCATCTATCTGCATAAGACCATTGCCGTCCTACCCATCTATCTACATAAAACCAGTGCCTTGCTACTGATCCATCAACATAAAACCAGTGTCGTCCTCCCCACCTATCTAAATAAAACCAGTGCAGTCCACCCCATCTATCTACATAAAACCAGTGCCCGTTCTCTCCATCTCTCTACATGAATCCAGTGCCGTCCTCCACATCTCTCTACATCAAACCAGTGCCGACCTCCCCATCTACCTACATAAAACCAGTGCCGTCCCACCCATCTACCTACATAAAACCAGTGCCACCCTACACATCTATATAAATAATACCAGTGCCGTACTCTCCATCCTCTCATAAAACCAGTACCGTCCTCTCCATCTGTATGCATAAAACCAGTGCCGTCCTACCCATCTATCTACATAAAACCAGTGTCATCCACCCCATCTATCTACATAAAACCAGTGCCCTCCTACCCATCTAACTACATAAAACCAGTGCCGTCCTCCTCATCTATCTACATAAAACCAGTGCCGTCCTGCCCATCTATCTACATAAAACCAGTGCCGTACCACCCATCTATCTACATAAAACCAGTGCCACCCTACACATCTATATACATAATACCAGTGCCGTACTCTCCATCTCTCTCATAAAACCAGTACCGTCCTCCCCATCTGTCTGCATAAAACCAGTGCCATCCTACCCATCTATCTACATAAAACCAGTGCAGTCCTCTCCATCTCTCCACATAAAACCAGTGCCATCTTCCTCATCTATCTGCATAAGACCATTGCTGTCCTACCCATCTATCTACATAAAACCAGTACCGTCCTCCCCATCTAACTACATAATACAAGTGCCGTCCTCCCCATCTATCTACATAAAATCAGTGCCATCCTACTCATCTATCTACATAAAACCAGTGCCATCCTCCCCATTTATCTACATAAAACCAGCACCGTCCTCCCCATTTATCTACATAAAACCAGTCCCATACTCTCCATCTCTCTCATAAAACCAGTACCCTCCTCCCCATCTGTCTGCATAAAACCAGTGTCGTCCTCCCCATCAACCTAGATAAAACCAGTGCCATCGTACCCAAGAAACTAGATAAAACCAGTGCCATCCTCCCCATCTAACTACATTATACCAGTGCCGTCCTCTCCATCTCTCTGCATAAAACCAGTGCCATCTTCCTCATCTATCTGCATAAGACCATTGCCGTCCTACCCATCTAACTACATAAAACCAGTGCCGAACTCTCCATCTCTCTCATAAAACCAGTACCGTCCTCCCCATCTGTCTGCATAAAACCAGTGTCGTCCTCCCCATCTATCTAGATAAAGCCAGTGCCGTCGTACCCAACAAACTAGATGTAACCAGCGCCATCCTCCCCATCTAACTACATAATACCAGTGCCGTCCTCTCTATCTCTCTACATAAAACCAGTGCCATCTTCCTCATCTATCTGCATAAGACCATTGCCGTCCTACCCATCTATCTACATAAAACCAGTGCCGTGCTACTGATCCATCAACATAAAACCAGTGTCGTCCTCCCCACCTATCTACATAAAACCAGTGCAGTCCACCCCATCTATCTACATAAAACCAGTGCCCATTCTCTCCATCTCTCTACATGAATCCAGTGCCGTCCTCCCCATCTATCTACATAAAACAAATGCCGTCCTCCCCATCTGTCTGCATAAAAGCAGTGTCATCCTCCCCATCTCTCTACATAAAACCAGTGTCGTCCTCCCCGTCTCTCTACATAAAATCAGTGTCGTCCTCTCCATCTCTCTACATAAAACCAGTGCCATCTTCCTCCTCCATCTACATAAGACCATTGCCGTCCTACCCATCTATCTACATAAAACCAGTGCCGTCCTACCCACCCATCTACATAAAACCAGTGCCATCCTACCCATCTAACTACATAAAACCTGTGCCGTCCTCCACAACTAAGTACATAAAACCAGTGCCGTCCTACCCATCTATCTACATAAAACCAGTGCCGTGCTACTGAACCATCAACATAAAACCAGAGCCATCCTCCCCATCTCTCTAAATAAAAGCAGTGCCGTCCTACCCACCCGTCTACATAAACCAGTGCCATCCTACCCATCTAACTACATAAAACCAGTGCCGTACCTCCCCATCTAACTACATAAAACCAGTGTCGTCCTACCCATCTATCTACATAAAACCAGTGCAGTCCCTTCCATCTCTCTACATATAACGAGTGTTGTCCTCCCAATCTACCTATATAAAACCAGTGCTGTCCTCTCTATCTCTCTACATAAAACCAGTGCCGTCCTACCTATCTATCTACATAAAACCAGTGTCGTCCACCCCATCTATCTACATCAAACCAGTGCCCTCCTACCCATCTAACTACATAAAAGCAGTGCCGTCCTCCTCATCTATCTACATAAAACCAGTGCCACCCTTTCCATCTCTCTACATAATAACAGTGCCGTCGTACCCAACGAACTAGATAAAACCAGTGCCATCCTCCCCATCTAACTACATAATACCAGTGCCGTCCTCTCCATCTCTCTACATAAAACCAGTGCCATCTTCCTCATCTATCTGCATAAGACCATTGCCGTCCTACCCATCTATCTACATAAAACCAGTGCCGTGCTACTGATCCATCAACATAAAAGCAGTGTCGTCCTCCCCATCTATTTACATAAAACCAGTGCCGTCCACCCCATCTATCTACATAAAACCAGTGCCGTCCTACTGATCCATCAACATAAAACCAGTGCTATCCACCCCATCACTCTAAATAAAACCAGTGCCCTCCTACCCATCTAACTACATAAAACCAGTGCCGTCCTCCTCATCTATCTACATAAAACCAGTGCCGTCCAACCCATCTATCTACATAAAACCAGTGCCACCCTACACATCTATATACATAATACCAGTGCCGTGCTCTCCATCTCTCTCATAAAACCAGTACCGTCCTCCCCATCTGTCTGCATAAAACCACTGTCGTCCTCCCCATCTATCTAGATAAAACCAGTGCCGTCGTACCCAACGAACTAGATAAAACCAGCGCCTTCCTCCCATCTAACTACATAAAACCTGTGCAATCCTCCCCAACTAAGTACATAAAACCAGTGTCATCCTCCCCATCTAACTACATAAAACCAGTGCCGTCGTCCCCATCTATCTACATAAAACCAGTGCCATCCTACCCAGCTATCTACATAAAACCACTGCTGTCCTCCCCATCTATCTACATAAAACCAGTCCTGTCCTCTGCATCTCTCTACATAAAACCAGTGCCACCCTACCCATCTATATACATAATACCAGTGCCGTACTCTCCATCTCTCTCATAAAACCAGTACCGTCCTCCCCATCTGTCTGCATAAAACCAGTGTCGTCCTCCCCATCAATCTAGATAAAACCAGTGCCTTCGTACCCAATGAACTAGATAAAACCAGTGCCATCCTCCCCATCTAACTACATAATACCAGTACCGTCCTCTCCATCTCTCTACATAAAACCAGTGCCATCTTCCTCATCTATCTGCATAAGACCATTGATGTCCTACCCATCTATCTACATAAAACCAGTGTCGTCCTCCCCATCTATCTACATAAAACCAGTGCAGTCCACCCCATCTATCTACATAAAACCAGTGCCCGTTCTCTCCATCTCTCTACATGAATCCAGTGCCATCCTCCACATCTCTCTACATCAAACCAGTGCCATCCTACACATCTATCTACATAAAACCAGTGCCGTCCTACTGATCCATCAACATAAAACCAGTGCCATTCACCCCATCTATCCACATAAAACCAGTGCCGTCCTCCCCATCTATCTACATAAAACTAGTGCCATCCTACCCATCTATCTACATAAAACCAGTGCCGTCCTCCCCATCTATCTACATAAAACCAGTGCCGTCCTCCCCATCTATCTACATAAAACCAGTCCTGTCCTCTGCATCTCTCTACATAAAACCAGTGCCACCCTACCCATCTCTATACATAATACCAGTGCCATACTCCCCATCTCTCACATAAAACCCGTACCGTCCTCCCCATCTGTCTGCATAAAACCAGTGTCGTCCTCCCCATCTATCTAAATAAAACCAGTGCCGTCGTACCCAACAAACTAGATATAACCAGCGCCATCCTCCCCATCTAACTACATAATACCAGTGCCGTCCTCTCTATCTCTCTACATAAAACCAGTGCCATCTTCCTCATCTATCTGCATAAGACCATTGCCGTCCTACCCATCTATCTACATAAAACCAGTGCCTTGCTACTGATCCATCAACATAAAACCAGTGTCGTCCTCCCCACCTATCTAAATAAAACCAGTGCAGTCCACCCCATCTATCTACATAAAACCAGTGCCCGTTCTCTCCATCTCTCTACATGAATCCAGTGCCGTCCTCCACATCTCTCTACATCAAACCAGTGCCGACCTCCCCATCTACCTACATAAAACCAGTGCCGTCCCACCCATCTACCTACATAAAACCAGTGCCACCCTACACATCTATATAAATAATACCAGTGCCGTACTCTCCATCCTCTCATAAAACCAGTACCGTCCTCTCCATCTGTATGCATAAAACCAGTGCCGTCCTACCCATCTATCTACATAAAACCAGTGTCATCCACCCCATCTATCTACATAAAACCAGTGCCCTCCTACCCATCTAACTACATAAAACCAGTGCCGTCCTCCTCATCTATCTACATAAAACCAGTGCCGTCCTGCCCATCTATCTACATAAAACCAGTGCCGTACCACCCATCTATCTACATAAAACCAGTGCCACCCTACACATCTATATACATAATACCAGTGCCGTACTCTCCATCTCTCTCATAAAACCAGTACCGTCCTCCCCATCTGTCTGCATAAAACCAGTGCCATCCTACCCATCTATCTACATAAAACCAGTGCAGTCCTCTCCATCTCTCCACATAAAACCAGTGCCATCTTCCTCATCTATCTGCATAAGACCATTGCTGTCCTACCCATCTATCTACATAAAACCAGTACCGTCCTCCCCATCTAACTACATAATACAAGTGCCGTCCTCCCCATCTATCTACATAAAATCAGTGCCATCCTACTCATCTATCTACATAAAACCAGTGCCATCCTCCCCATTTATCTACATAAAACCAGCACCGTCCTCCCCATTTATCTACATAAAACCAGTCCCATACTCTCCATCTCTCTCATAAAACCAGTACCCTCCTCCCCATCTGTCTGCATAAAACCAGTGTCGTCCTCCCCATCAACCTAGATAAAACCAGTGCCATCGTACCCAAGAAACTAGATAAAACCAGTGCCATCCTCCCCATCTAACTACATTATACCAGTGCCGTCCTCTCCATCTCTCTGCATAAAACCAGTGCCATCTTCCTCATCTATCTGCATAAGACCATTGCCGTCCTACCCATCTATCTACATAAAACCAGTGCCGTGGTACTGATCCACCAACATAAAACCAGTGTCGTCCTCCCCATCCATCTACATAAAACCAGTGCAGTCCACCCCATCTATCTACATAAAACCAGTGCCCGTTCTCTCCATCTCTCTACATGAATCCAGTGCCATCCTCCACATCTCTCTACATCAAACCAGTGCCATCCTACACATCTATCTACATAAAACCAGTGCCGTCCTACTGATCCATCAACATAAAACCAGTGCCATTCACCCCATCTATCCACATAAAACCAGTGCCGTCCTCCCCATCTATCTACATAAAACTAGTGCCATCCTACCCATCTATCTACATAAAACCAGTGCCGTCCTCCCCATCTATCTACATAAAACCAGTGCCGTCCTCCCCATCTATCTACATAAAACCAGTCCTGTCCTCTGCATCTCTCTACATAAAACCAGTGCCACCCTACCCATCTCTATACATAATACCAGTGCCATACTCCCCATCTCTCACATAAAACCCGTACCGTCCTCCCCATCTGTCTGCATAAAACCAGTGTCGTCCTCCCCATCTATCTAAATAAAACCAGTGCCGTCGTACCCAACAAACTAGATATAACCAGCGCCATCCTCCCCATCTAACTACATAATACCAGTGCCGTCCTCTCTATCTCTCTACATAAAACCAGTGCCATCTTCCTCATCTATCTGCATAAGACCATTGCCGTCCTACCCATCTATCTACATAAAACCAGTGCCTTGCTACTGATCCATCAACATAAAACCAGTGTCGTCCTCCCCACCTATCTAAATAAAACCAGTGCAGTCCACCCCATCTATCTACATAAAACCAGTGCCCGTTCTCTCCATCTCTCTACATGAATCCAGTGCCGTCCTCCACATCTCTCTACATCAAACCAGTGCCGACCTCCCCATCTACCTACATAAAACCAGTGCCGTCCCACCCATCTACCTACATAAAACCAGTGCCACCCTACACATCTATATAAATAATACCAGTGCCGTACTCTCCATCCTCTCATAAAACCAGTACCGTCCTCTCCATCTGTATGCATAAAACCAGTGCCGTCCTACCCATCTATCTACATAAAACCAGTGTCATCCACCCCATCTATCTACATAAAACCAGTGCCCTCCTACCCATCTAACTACATAAAACCAGTGCCGTCCTCCTCATCTATCTACATAAAACCAGTGCCGTCCTGCCCATCTATCTACATAAAACCAGTGCCGTACCACCCATCTATCTACATAAAACCAGTGCCACCCTACACATCTATATACATAATACCAGTGCCGTACTCTCCATCTCTCTCATAAAACCAGTACCGTCCTCCCCATCTGTCTGCATAAAACCAGTGCCATCCTACCCATCTATCTACATAAAACCAGTGCAGTCCTCTCCATCTCTCCACATAAAACCAGTGCCATCTTCCTCATCTATCTGCATAAGACCATTGCTGTCCTACCCATCTATCTACATAAAACCAGTACCGTCCTCCCCATCTAACTACATAATACAAGTGCCGTCCTCCCCATCTATCTACATAAAATCAGTGCCATCCTACTCATCTATCTACATAAAACCAGTGCCATCCTCCCCATTTATCTACATAAAACCAGCACCGTCCTCCCCATTTATCTACATAAAACCAGTCCCATACTCTCCATCTCTCTCATAAAACCAGTACCCTCCTCCCCATCTGTCTGCATAAAACCAGTGTCGTCCTCCCCATCAACCTAGATAAAACCAGTGCCATCGTACCCAAGAAACTAGATAAAACCAGTGCCATCCTCCCCATCTAACTACATTATACCAGTGCCGTCCTCTCCATCTCTCTGCATAAAACCAGTGCCATCTTCCTCATCTATCTGCATAAGACCATTGCCGTCCTACCCATCTATCTACATAAAACCAGTGCCGTGGTACTGATCCACCAACATAAAACCAGTGTCGTCCTCCCCATCCATCTACATAAAACCAGTGCAGTCCACCCCATCTATCTACATAAAACCAGTGCCCGTTCTCTCCATCTCTCTACATGAATCCAGTGCCATCCTCCACATCTCTCTACATCAAACCAGTGCCATCCTACACATCTATCTACATAAAACCAGTGCCGTCCTACTGATCCATCAACATAAAACCAGTGCCATTCACCCCATCTATCCACATAAAACCAGTGCCGTCCTCCCCATCTATCTACATAAAACTAGTGCCATCCTACCCATCTATCTACATAAAACCAGTGCCGTCCTCCCCATCTATCTACATAAAACCAGTGCCGTCCTCCCCATCTATCTACATAAAACCAGTCCTGTCCTCTGCATCTCTCTACATAAAACCAGTGCCACCCTACCCATCTCTATACATAATACCAGTGCCATACTCCCCATCTCTCACATAAAACCCGTACCGTCCTCCCCATCTGTCTGCATAAAACCAGTGTCGTCCTCCCCATCTATCTAAATAAAACCAGTGCCGTCGTACCCAACAAACTAGATATAACCAGCGCCATCCTCCCCATCTAACTACATAATACCAGTGCCGTCCTCTCTATCTCTCTACATAAAACCAGTGCCATCTTCCTCATCTATCTGCATAAGACCATTGCCGTCCTACCCATCTATCTACATAAAACCAGTGCCTTGCTACTGATCCATCAACATAAAACCAGTGTCGTCCTCCCCACCTATCTAAATAAAACCAGTGCAGTCCACCCCATCTATCTACATAAAACCAGTGCCCGTTCTCTCCATCTCTCTACATGAATCCAGTGCCGTCCTCCACATCTCTCTACATCAAACCAGTGCCGACCTCCCCATCTACCTACATAAAACCAGTGCCGTCCCACCCATCTACCTACATAAAACCAGTGCCACCCTACACATCTATATAAATAATACCAGTGCCGTACTCTCCATCCTCTCATAAAACCAGTACCGTCCTCTCCATCTGTATGCATAAAACCAGTGCCGTCCTACCCATCTATCTACATAAAACCAGTGTCATCCACCCCATCTATCTACATAAAACCAGTGCCCTCCTACCCATCTAACTACATAAAACCAGTGCCGTCCTCCTCATCTATCTACATAAAACCAGTGCCGTCCTGCCCATCTATCTACATAAAACCAGTGCCGTACCACCCATCTATCTACATAAAACCAGTGCCACCCTACACATCTATATACATAATACCAGTGCCGTACTCTCCATCTCTCTCATAAAACCAGTACCGTCCTCCCCATCTGTCTGCATAAAACCAGTGCCATCCTACCCATCTATCTACATAAAACCAGTGCAGTCCTCTCCATCTCTCCACATAAAACCAGTGCCATCTTCCTCATCTATCTGCATAAGACCATTGCTGTCCTACCCATCTATCTACATAAAACCAGTACCGTCCTCCCCATCTAACTACATAATACAAGTGCCGTCCTCCCCATCTATCTACATAAAATCAGTGCCATCCTACTCATCTATCTACATAAAACCAGTGCCATCCTCCCCATTTATCTACATAAAACCAGCACCGTCCTCCCCATTTATCTACATAAAACCAGTCCCATACTCTCCATCTCTCTCATAAAACCAGTACCCTCCTCCCCATCTGTCTGCATAAAACCAGTGTCGTCCTCCCCATCAACCTAGATAAAACCAGTGCCATCGTACCCAAGAAACTAGATAAAACCAGTGCCATCCTCCCCATCTAACTACATTATACCAGTGCCGTCCTCTCCATCTCTCTGCATAAAACCAGTGCCATCTTCCTCATCTATCTGCATAAGACCATTGCCGTCCTACCCATCTATCTACATAAAACCAGTGCCGTGGTACTGATCCACCAACATAAAACCAGTGTCGTCCTCCCCATCCATCTACATAAAACCAGTGCAGTCCACCCCATCTATCTACATAAAACCAGTGCCCGTTCTCTCCATCTCTCTACATGAATCCAGTGCCGTCCTCCACATGTCTCTACATCAAACCAGTGCCATCCTACTCATCTATCTACATAAAACCAGTGCCGTCCTACTGATCCATCAACATAAAACCAGTGCCATCCACCCCATCTCTCTAAATAAAACCAGTGCCCTCCTACCCATCTAACTACATAATACCAGAGTCGTCCTCCTCATCTATCTGCATAAGACCATTGCCGTCCTACCCATCTATCTGCATAAAACCAGTGCCATCCTCCCCATCTATCTACATAAAACCAGTGCCGTCCTCCCCATCTATCTACATAAAACCATGCCATCCTACCCATCTATCTTCATAAAACCAGTGCCGTCCTACCCATCTATCTACATAAAACCAGTCCTGTCCTCTGCATCTCTCTACATAAAAGCAGTGCCACCCTACCCATCTATATACATAATACCAGTGCCGTACTCTCCATCTCTCTCATAAAACCAGTACCGTCCTCCCCTTCTATCTACATAAAAGCAGTGCCGTGCTACTGATCCATCAACATAAAACCAGTGTCGTCCTCCCCATCTATCTAAATAAAACCAGTGCAGTCCACCCCATCTATCTACATAAAACCAGTGCCCGTTCTCTCCATCTCTCTACATATGTCCAGTACCGTCCTCCACATCTCTCTACATAAAACCAGTGCCACCCTACCCATCTATATACATAATACCAGTGCCGTACTCTCCATCTCTCTCATAAAACCAGTTCCGTCCTCCCCATCTGTCTGCATAAAACCAGTGTTTTCCTCCCCATCAATCTAGATAAAACCAGTGTCGTCGTACCCAACGAACTAGATAAAACCAGTGCTTTCCTCCCCATCTAACTACATAATACCAGTGCCGTCCTCTCTATCTCTCTACATAAAACCAGTGCCGTCCTACCCATCTATCTACATAAAACCAGTGCCCTGCTACTGATCCATCAACATAAAACCAGTGTCGTCCTCCCCATCTATCTACATAAAACCAGTGAAGTCCACCCCATCTATCTACATAAAACCAGTGCCCATTCTCTCCATCTCTCTACATGAATCCAGTGCCGTCCTCCACATCTCTCTAGATAAAACCAGTGCCATCCTACTCATCTTTCTACATAAAACCAGTGCCGTCCTACTGATCCATCAACATAAAACCAGTGCATTCCACCCCATCTCTCTAAATAGAACCAGTGCCCTTCTACCCATCTAACTACATAAAACCAGTGCCGTCCTCCTCATCTATCTACATAAAACCAGTACCGACCTCCCCATCTACCTACATAAAACCAGTGCCGTCCCACCCATCTACCTACATAAAACCAGTGCCACCCTACACATCTATATACATAATACCAGTGCCGTACTCTCCATCTCTCTCATAAAACCAGTACCGTCCTCCCCATCTGTCTGCATAAAACCAGTGCCATCCTACCCATCTATCTACATAAAACCAGTGCAGTCCTCTCCATCTCTCCACATAAAACCAGTGCCATCTTCCTCATCTATCTGCATAAGACCATTGCCGTCCTACCCATCTATCTACATAAAACCAGTACCGTCCTCCCCATCTAACTACATAATACAAGTGCCGTCCTCCCCATCTATCTACATAAAATCAGTGCCATCCTACTCATCTATCTACATAAAACCAGTGCCGTCCTCCCCATCTATCTACATAAAACCAGTCCTGTCCTCTGCATCTCTCTACATAAAACCAGTGCCACCCTACCCATCTATATACATAATACCAGTGCCGTACTCTCCATCTCTCTCATAAAACCAGTTCCGTCCTCCCCATCTGTCTGCATAAAACCAGTGTCATCCTCCCCATCAATCTAGATAAAACTAGTGTCGTCGTACCCAACGAACTAGATAAAACCAGTGCCTTCCTACCCATCTATCTACATAAAACCAGTGCCCTGCTACTGATCCATCAACATAAAACCAGTGTCGTCCTCCCCATCTATATACATAAAACCAGTGCAGTCCACCCCATCTATCTACATAAAACCAGTGCCCATTCTCTCCATCTCTCTACATGAATCCAGTGCCGTCCTCCACATCTCTCTACATAAAACCAGTGCCATCCTACTCATCTATCTACATAAAACCAGTGCCGTCCTACTGATCCATCAACATAAAACCAGTGCATTCCACCCCATCTCTCTAAATAGAACCAGTGCCCTCCTACCCATCTAACTACATAAAACCAGGGCCGTCCTCCTCATCTATCTACATAAAACCAGTGCCGACCTCCCCATCTACCTACATAAAACCAGTGCCGTCCCACCCATCTACCTACATAAAACCAGTGCCACCCTACACATCTATATAAATAATACCAGTGCCGTACTCTCCATCCTCTCATAAAACCAGTACCGTCCTCACCATCTGTATGCATAAAACCAGTGCCGTCCTACCCATCTATCTACATAAAACCAGTGTCATCCACCCCATCTATCTACATCAAACCAGTGCCCTCCTACCCATCTAACTACATAAAACCAGTGCCGTCCTCCTCATCTATCTACATAAAACCAGTGCCATCCTGCCCATCTATCTACATAAAACCAGTGCCGTACCACCCATCTATCTACATAAAACCAGTGCCACCCTACAAATCTATATACATAATACCAGTGCCGTACTCTCCATCTCTCTCATAAAACCAGTACCGTCCTCCCCATCTGTCTGCATAAAACCAGTGCCATCCTACCCATCTATCTACATAAAACCAGTGCAGTCCTCTCCATCTCTCCACATAAAACCAGTGCCATCTTCCTCATCTATCTGCATAAGGCCATTGCCGTCCTACCCATCTATCTACATAAAACCAGTACCGTCCTCCCCATCTATCTATATAAAACTAGTGCCATCCTTTTCATCTCTCTACATAATACCAGTTCCGTCCTCCCCATCTAACTACATAATACAAGTGCCGTCCTCCCCATCTATCTACATAAAATCAGTGCCATCCTACTCACCTATCTACATAAAACCAGTGCCGTCCTCCCCATCTATCTACATAAAACTAGTCCTGTCCTGCGCATCTCTCTACATAAAACCAGTGCCACCCTAGCCATCTATATACATAATACCAGTCCCATACTCTCCATCTCTCTCATAAAACCAGTACCGTCCTCCCCATCTATCTGCATAAGACCATTGCCGTCCTACCCATCTATCTACATAAAACCAGTGCCGTGCTACTGATCCACCAACATAAAACCAGTGTCGTCCTCCCCATCTATCTCCATAAAACCAGTGCAGTCCACCCCATCTATCTACATAAAACCAGTGCCCGTTCTCTCCATCTCTCTACATGAATCCAGTGCCGTCCTCCACATCTCTCTACATCAAACCAGTGCCATCTTACTCATCTATCTACATAAAACCAGTGCCGTCCTACTGATCCATCAACATAAAACCAGTGCCATCCACCCCATCTCTCTAAATAAAACCAGTGCCCTCCTACCCATTTAACTACATAAAACCAGTGTCGTCCTCCTCATCTATCTGCATAAGACCATTGCTGTCCTACCCATCTATCTACATAAAACCAGTGCCATCCTCCCCATCTATCTACATAAAACCAGTGCCGTCCTCCCCATCTATCTACATAAAACCATGCCATCCTACCCATCTATCTACATAAAACCAGTGCCGTCCTACCCATCTATCTACATAAAACCAGTGCCACCCTACACATCTATATACATAATACCAGTGCCGTACCCTCCATCTCTCTCATAAAACCAGTACCGTCCTCCCCATCTGTCTGCATAAAACCAGTGTCGTCCTCCCCATCTATCTAGATAAAACCAGTGCCGTCGTACCCAACGATCTAGATAAAACCAGCGCCATCCTCCCCATCTAACTACATAATACCAGTGCCGACCTCTCCATCTCTCTACATAAAACCAGTGCCATCTTCCTCATCTAACTACATAAGACCATTGCCGTCCTACCTATCTATCTACTTAAAACCAGTGCCGTGCTACTGATCCATCAACATAAAACCAGTGCCATCCACCCCATCTCTCTAAATAAAACCAGTGCCGTCCTACCCATCTAACTACATAAAACCTGTGCCGTCCTCCCCAACTAAGTACATAAAACCAGTGTCATCCTCCCCACCTATCTACATAAAACCAGTGCCGTCCTCCCCATCTATCTATATAAAACTAGTGCCATCCTTTCCATCTCTCTGCATAATACCAGTGCCGTCCTCCCCATCTGACTACATAAAGCGAGTGCCGTCCTCCCCATCTATCTACATAAAACCAGTGCCGTCCTTTCCACCTCTCTACATATAACGAGTGTTGTCCTCCCCATCTACCTATATAAAACCAGTGCCGTCCTACCCATCTATATACATAAAACAAATGCCGTCCTCCCCATCTCTCTGCATAAAAGCAGTGTCGTCCTCCCCATCTACCTATATAAAACCAGTGTCGTCCTCTCTATCTCTCTACATAAAACCAGTGCCGTCCTACCCATCTATCTACATAAAACCAGTGTCGTCCACCCCATCTATCTACATAAAATCAGTGCCATCCTACTCATCTATCTACATAAAACCAGTGCCATCCTCCCCATCTATCTACATAAAACCAGTGCCATCCTACCCCTCTAACTACATAAAACCTGTGCCGTCCTCCCCAACTAAGTACATAAAACCAGTGTCATCCTCCCCATCTATCTACATAAAACCAGTGCCGTCCTCCCCATCTATCTATATAAAACTGGTGCCATACTTTCCATCTCTCCACATAAAACCAGTGCCGTCCTACCCATCTATCTACATAAAACCAGTGCCGTGCTACTGATCCATCAACATAAAACCAGTGCCATCCACCCCATCTCTCCAAATAAAACCAGTGCCGTCCTACCCACCCGTCCACATAAAACCAGTGCCATCCTACCCATCTAACTACATAAAACCAGTGAAGTACCTCCCCATCTAACTACATAAAACCAATGTCGTCCTACCCATCTACCTATATAAAACCAGTGCCGTCCTCTCTATCTCTCTACATAAAACCAGTGCCGACCTACCCACCCGTCCACATAAAACCAGTGCCATCCTACCCATCTAACTACATAAAACCAGTGAAGTACCTCCCCATCTAACTACATAAAACCAATGTCGTCCTACCCATCTAACTACATAATACCAGTGCCGTCCTCTCCATCTCTCTACATAAAACCAGTGCCATCTTCCTCATCTATCTGCATAAGACCATTGCCGTCCTACCCATCTATCTACATAAAACCAGTGCCGTGCTACTGATCCATCAACATAAAACCAGTGGCGTCCTCCCCATCTATCTACATAAAACCAGTGCCGTCCACCCCATCTATCTACATAAAACCAGTGCCGTCCTACTGATCCATCAACATAAAACCAGTGCTATCCACCCCATCACTCTAAATAAAACCAGTGCCCTCCTACCCATCTAACTACATAAAACCAGTGCCGTCCTCCTCATCTATCTACATAAAACCAGTGCCGTCCAACCCATCTATCTACATAAAACCAGTGCCACCCTACACATCTGTATACATAATACCAGTGCCGTACTCTCCATCTCTCTCATAAAACCAGTACCGTCCTCCCCATCTGTCTGCATAAAACCACTGTCGTCCTCCCCATCTATCTAGATAAAACCAGTGCCGTCGTACCCAACGAACTAGATAAAACCAGCGCCTTCCTCCCATCTAACTACATAAAACCAGTGCCGTCGTCCCCATCTATCTACATAAAACCAGTGCCATCCTACCCAGCTATCTACATAAAACCACTGCTGTCCTCCCCATCTATCTACATAAAACCAGTCCTGTCCTCTGCATCTCTCTACATAAAACCAGTGCCACCCTACCCATCTATATACATAATACCAGTGCCGTACTCTCCATCTCTCTCATAAAACCAGTACCGTCCTCCCCATCTGTCTGCATAAAACCAGTGTCGTCCTCCCCATCAATCTAGATAAAACCAGTGCCTTCGTACCCAATGAACTAGATAAAACCAGTGCCATCCTCCCCATCTAACTACATAATACCAGTACCGTCCTCTCCATCTCTCTACATAAAACCAGTGCCATCTTCCTCATCTATCTGCATAAGACCATTGATGTCCTACCCATCTATCCACATAAAACCAGTGCCGTGCTACTGATCCATCAACATAAAACCAGTGCAGTCCACCCCATCTATCTACATAAAACCAGTGCCCGTTCTCTCCATCTCTCTACATGAATCCAGTGCCGTCCTCCACATCTCTCTACATCAAACCAGTGCCATCCTACTCATCTATCTACATAAAACCAGTGCCGTCCTACTGATCCATCAACATAAAACCAGTGCCATTCACCCCATCTATCCACATAAAACCAGTGCCGTCCTCCCCATCTATCTACATAAAACTAGTGCCATCCTACCCATCTATCTACATAAAACCAGTGCCGTCCTCCCCATCTATCTACATAAAACCAGTGCCGTCCTCCCCATCTATCTACATAAAACCAGTCCTGTCCTCTGCATCTCTCTACATAAAACCAGTGCCACCCTACCCATGTATATACATAATACCAGTGCCATACTCCCCATCTCTCTCATAAAACCAGTACCGTCCTCCCCATCTGTCTGCATAAAACCAGTGTCGTCCTCCCCATCTATCTAGATAAAACCAGTGCCGTCGTACCCAACAAACTAGATATAACCAGCGCCATCCTCCCCATTTAACTACATAATGCCAGTGCCGTCCTCTCTATCTCTCTACATAAAACCAGTGCCATCTTCCTCATCTATCTGCATAAGACCATTGCCGTCCTACCCATCTATCTACATAAAACCAGTGCCGTGCTACTGATCCATCAACATAAAACCAGTGTCGTCCTCCCCACCTATCTACATAAAACCAGTGCAGTCCACCCCATCTATCTACATAAAACCAGTGCCCATTCTCTCCATCTCTCTACATGAATCCAGTGCCGTCCTCCACATCTCTCTACATAAAACCAGTGCCATCCTACTCATCTATCTACATAAAACCAGTGCCGTCCTACTGATCCATCAACATAAAACCAGTGCCGTCCTCCTCATCTATCTACATAAAACCAGTGCCGACCCCCCATCTATCTACATAAAACCAGTGCCGTCCCACCCATCTACCTACATAAAACCAGTGCCACCCTACACATCTATATACATAATACCAGTGCCGTACTCTCCATCTCTCTCATAAAACCAGTGTCGTCCTCCCCATCTATCTAGATAAAACCACTGCCGTCGTACCCAACGAACTAGATAGAACCAGCGCCATTCTCCCCATCTAACTACATAATACCAGTGCCGTCCTCTCCATCTCTCTACATAAAACCAGTGCCGTCCTCTCCATCTCTCTACATAAAACCAGTGCCGTCCTCTCCATCTCTCTACATGAATCCAGTGCCGTCCTCTCCATCTCTCTACATGAATCCAGTGCCGTCCTCCACATCTGTCTACATAAAAACAGTGCCATCCTACCCATCTAACTACATAAAACCAGTGCCGTCCTCCCCAACTAAGTACAAAAAACCAGTGTCATTCTCCCCATCTATCTACATAAAACCAGTGCCATCCTTTCCATCTCTCTACATAATACCAGTGCCGTCCTCCCCATCTAAATACATAAAACCAGTGCTGTCCTCCCCCTCTCTCTACATAAAACCAGTGCAGTCCTCCCCATCTAACTACATAAAACCAGTGCCGTCCTACCCATCTAACTACATAAAACCAGTGCTGTCCTACCCATCTATCTACATAAAACAAATGCCGTCCTCCCCATCTGTCTGCATAAATGCAGTGTCGTCCTCCCCATCGCTCTATGTAAAACCAGTGCCGTCCTCCCCATCTATCTACATGAAACAAATGCCGTCCTCCCCATCTGTCTGCATAAAAGCAGTGTCATCCTCCCCATCTCTCTACATAAAACCAGTGTCGTCCTCCCCGTCTCTCTACATAAAATCAGTGCCGTCCTCTCCATCTCTCTACATAAAACCAGTGCCGTCCTTTCCATCTATCTACATAAAACCACTGTTGTCCTCCCCATCTACCTGTATAAAACCAGTGCCGTCCTCTCTATCTCTCTACATAAAACCAGTGCCGTCCTACCCATCTATCTACATAAAACCAGTGTCGTACACCCCATCTATCTACATAAAATCAGTGCCATCCTACTCATCTATCTACATAAAACCAGAGCCATCCTCCCCATCTATCTACCAGTGCCGTCCTACCCATCTATCTACGTAAAACCAGTGCCGTGTTCTCAATCTCTCTACATAAAACCAGTGCCATCCTCCCCATCTAACTACATAATACCAGTGCAGTCCTCTCCATCTCTCTACATAAAACCAGTGCCATCTTCTTCCTCCATCTACATAAGACTATTGCCGTCCTACCCATCTATCTACGTAAAACCAGTGCCATCCTACCCATCTAACTACATAAAACCTGTGCCGTCCTCCCCAACTAAGTACATAAAACCAGTGCCGTCCTACTGATCCATCAACATAAAACCAGTGCTATCCACCCCATCACTCTAAATAAAACCAGTGCCCTCCTACCCATCTAACTACATAAAACCAGTGCAGTCCTCCTCATCTATCTACATAAAATCAGTGGCGTCCTACCCATCTATCTACATAAAACCAGTGCCGTCCTACCCATCTATCTACATAAAACCAGTGTCGTCCTCCCCATCTATCTACATAAAACCAGTGCCGTCCTACTCATCTATCTACATAAAACCAGTGCCGTCCTACTCATCTATCTACATAAAACCAGTGCCGTCCTACTCATCTATCTACATAAAACCAGTGCCGTCCTCCTCATCTATCTACATAAAACCAGTGCCGTCCTACTCATCTATCTACATAAAACCAGTGCCGTCCCACCCATCTATCTACATAAAACCAGTGCCACCGTACACATCTATATACATAATACCAGTGCCGTACTCTCCATCTCTCTCATAAAACCAGTACCGAACTCCCCATCTGTCTGCATAAAACCAGTGTCGTCCTCCCCATTAATCTAGATAAAACCAGTGCCGTCGTACCCAATGAACTAGATAAAACCAGTGCCATCCTCCCCATCTAACTACATAATACCAGTACCGTCCTCTCCATCTCTCTACATAAAACCAGTGCCATCTTCCTCATCTATCTGCATAAGACCATTGACCGTCCTACCCGTCTATCTACATAAAACCAGTCCTGTCCTCTGCATCTCTCTACATAAAACCAGTGCCACCCTACCCATCTATATACATAATACCAGTGCCATACTCTCCATCTCTCTCATAAAACCAGTACCGTCCTCCCCATCTGTCTGCATAAAACCAGTGTCGTCCTCCCCATCAATCTAGATAAAACCAGTGCCGTCGTACCCAATGAACTAGATAAAACCAGTGCCATCCTCCCCATCTAACTACATAATACAAGTGCCGTCCTCTCCATCTCTCTCCAGAAAGCCAGTGCCATCTTCCTCATCAATCTGCATAAGACCATTGCCGTCCTACGCATCTATCTACATAAAACCAGTGCCGTGCTACTGATCCATCAACATAAAACCAGTGTCGTCCTCCCCATCTAACTACATAAAACCAGTGCCGTCCACCCCATCTATCCACATAAAACCAGTGCCGTCGTCCCCATCTATCTACATAAAACTAGTGCCATCCTACCCATCTATCTACATAAAACCAGTGCCGTCCTCCCCATCTATCTACATAAAACCAGTGCCTTCCTCCCCATCTATCTACATAAAACCAGTCCTGTCCTCTGCATCTCTCTACATAAAACCAGTGCCACCCTACCCATCTATATACATAATGCCAGTGCCATACTCCCCATCTCTCTCATAAAACCAGTACCGTCCTCCCCATCTGTCTGCATAAAACCAGTGTCGTCCTCCCATCTATCTAGATAAAACCAGTGCCGTCGTACCCAACAAACTAGATATAACCAGCGCCATCCTCCCCATCTAACTACATAATACCAGTGCCGTCCTCTCTATCTCTCTACATAAAACCAGTGCCATCTTCCTCATCTATCTGCATAAGACCATTGCCGTCCTACCCATCTATCTACATAAAACCAGTGCCGTACTACTGATCCATCAACATAAAACTAGTGTCGTCCTCCCACCTATCTACATAAAACCAGTGCAGTCCACCCCATCTATCTACATAAAACCAGTGCCCATTCTCTCCATCTCTCTACATGAATCCAGTGCCGTCCTCCACATCTCTCTACATAAAACCAGTGCCATCCTACTCATCTATCTACATAAAACCAGTGCCATCCTACTGATCCATCAACATAAAACCAGTGCCGTTCACCCCATCTCTCTAAATAAAACCAGTGCCCTCCTACCCATCTAACTACATAAAACCAGTGCCGTCCTCCTCATCTATCTACATAAAACCAGTGCCGTCCCACCCATCTACCTACATAAAACCAGTGCCACCCTACACATCTATATACATAATACCAGTGCCGTACTCTCCATCTCTCTCATAAAACCAGTACCGTCCTCACCATCTGTCTGCATAAAACCAGTGTCGTCCTCCCCATCTATCTAGATAAAACCACTGCCGTCGTACCCAACGAACTAGATAGAACCAGCACCATTCTCCCCATCTAACTACATAATACCAGTGCCGTCCTCTCCATCTCTCTACATAAAACCAGTGCATTCTTCCTAATCTATCTACATAAGACCATTGCCGTCCTACCCATCTATATACATAATACCAGTGCCGTACTCTCCATCTCTCTACATGAATCCAGTGCCGTCCTCTCCATCTCTCTATATGAATCCAGTGCCGTCCTCCACATCTCTCTACATAAAAACAGTGCCATCCTACCCATCTAACTACATAAAACCAGTGCCGTCCTCCCCAACTAAGTACAAAAAACCAGTGTCATTCTCCCCATCTATCTAGATAAAACCAGTGTCATCCTTTCCATCTCTCTACATAATACCAGTGCCGTCCTCCCCATCTAAATACATAAAACCAGTGCTGTCCTCCCCTCTCTCTACATATAACGAGTGTTGTCCTCCCAATCTACCTATATAAAACCAGTGCTGTCCTCTCTATCTCTCTACATAAAACCAGTGCCGTCCTACCTATCTATCTACATAAAACCAGTGTCGTCCACCCCATCTATCTACATCAAACCAGTGCCCTCCTACCCATCTAACTACATAAAAGCAGTGCCGTCCTCCTGATCTATCTACATGAAACCAGTGCCACCCTTTCCATCTCTCTACATAATAACAGTGCCGTCGTACCCAACGAACTACATAAAACCAGTGCCATCCTCCCCATCTAACTACATAATACCAGTGCCGTCCTCTGCATCTCTCTACATAAAACCAGTGCCATCTTCCTCATCTATCTGCATAAGACCATTGCCGTCCTACCCATCTATCTACATAAAACCAGTGCCATGCTGCTGATCCATCAACATAAAACCAGTGTCGTCCTCCCCATCTATCTACATAAAACCAGTGCCGTCCACCCCATCTATCTACATAAAGCCAGTGCCGTACTACTGATCCATCAACAGAAAACCAGTGCTAGCCACCCCATCACTCTAAATAAAACCAGTGCCGTCCTCCTCATCTATCTACATAAAACCAGTGCCGTCCAACCCATCTATCTACATAAAACCAGTGCCACCCTACACATCTATACACATAATACCAGTGCCGTACTCTCCATCTGTCTCATAAAACCAGTACCGTCCTCCCCATCTATCTACCTAAAACCAGTCCTGTCCTCTGCATCTCTCTACATAAAACCAGTGCCACCCTACCCATCTATATACATAATACCAGTGCCGTACTCTCCATCTCTCTCATAAAACCAGTACCGTCCTCCCCATCTGTCTGCATAAAACCAGTGTCGTCCTCCCCATCAATCTAGATAAAACCAGTGCCGTCGTACCCAATGAACTAGATAAAACCAGTGCCATCCTCCCCATCTAACTACATAATACCAGTACCGTCCTCTCCATCTCTCTACATAAAACCAGTGCCATCTTCCTCATCTATCTGCATAAGACCATTGATGTCCTACCCATCTATCTACATAAAACCAGTGCCGTGCTACTGATCCATCAACATAAAACCAGTGTCGTCCTCCCCATCTATCTACATAAAACCAGTGCAGTCCACCCCATCTATCTACATAAAACCAGTGCCAGTTCTCTCCATCTCTCTACATGAATCCAGTGCCGTCCTCCACATCTCTCTACATCAAACCAGTGCCATCCTACTCATCTATCTACATATAACCAGTGCCGTCCTACTGATCCATCAACATAAAACCAGTGCCATCCACCCCATCTATCTACATAAAACCAGTGCCGTCCTCCCCATCTATCGACATAAAACTAGTGCCATCCTACCCATCTATCTACATAAAACCAGTGCCGTCCTCCCCATCTATCTACATAAAACCAGTGCCGTCCTCCCCATCTATCTACATAAAACCAGTCCTGTCCTCTGCATCTCTCTACATAAAACCAGTGTCACCCTACCCATCTATATACATAATACCAGTGCCATACTCCCCATCTCTCTCATAAAACCAGTACCGTCCTCCCCATCTGTCTGCATAAAACCAGTGTCGTCCTCCCCATCAATCTAGATAAAACCAGTGCCGTCGTACCCAATGAACTAGATAAAACCAGTGCCATCCTCCCCATCTAACTACATAATACAAGTGCCGTCCTCTCCATCTCTCTACAGAAAACCAGTGCCATCTTCCTCATCTATCTGCATAAGACCATTGCCGTCCTACCCATCTATCTACATAAAACCAGTGCCGTGCTACTGATCCATCAACATAAAACCAGTGTCGTCCTCCCCATCTATCTACATAAAACCAGTGCAGTCCACCCCATCTATCTACATAAAACCAGTGCCCGTTCTCTCCATCTCTCTACATGAATCCAGTGCCGTCCTCCACATCTCCCTACATCAAACCAGTGCCATCCTACTCATCTATCTACATAAAACCAGTGCCGTGCTACTGATCCATCAACATAAAACCAGTGCCATCCACCCCATCTCTCTAAATAAAACCAGAGCCCTCCTACCCATGTAACTACATAAAACCAGTGTCGTCCTCCTCATGTATCTGCATAAGACCATTGCCGTCCTACCCATCTATCTAGATAAAACCACTGCCATCCTCCGCATCTATCTACATAAAACCAGTGCCGTCCTCCCCATCTATCTACATAAAACCATGCCATCCTACCCATCTACCTACATAAAACCAGTGCCGTCCTCCCCATCTATCTACATAAAACCATGCCATCCTACCCATCTATCTACATAAAACCAGTGCCGTCCTCCCCATCTATCTACATAAAACCAGTCCTGTCCTCTGCATCTCTCTACATAAAAGCAGTGCCACCCTACCCATCTATATACATAATACCAGTGCCGTACTCTCCATCTCTCTCATAAAACTAGTACCGTCCTCCCCATCTATCTACATAAAAGCAGTGCAGTGCTACTGATCCATCAACATAAAACCAGTGTCGTCCTCCCCATCTATCTAAATAAAACCAGTGCAGTCCACCCCATCTATCTACATAAAACCAGTGCCCGTTCTCTCCATCTCTCTACATGAATCCAGTGCCGTCCTCCACATCTCTCTACATCAAAGCAGTGCCGACCTCCCCATCTACCTACATAAAACCAGTGCCGTCCCACCCATCTACCTACATAAAACCAGTGCCACCCTACACATCTATATAAATAATACCAGTGCCGTACTCTCCATCCTCTCATAAAACCAGTACCGTCCTCCCCATCTGTATGCATAAAACCAGTACCGTCCTACCCATCTAACTACATAAAACCAGTGCCGTCCTCCTCATCTATCTACATAAAACCAGTGCCGTCCTGCCCATCTATCTACATAAAACCAGTGCCGTACCACCCATCTATCTACATAAAACCAGTGCCACACTACAAATCTATATACATAATACCAGTGCCGTACTCTCCATCTCTCTCATAAAACCAGTACCGTCCTCCCCATCTGTCTGCATAAAACCAGTGCCATCCTACCCATCTATCTACATAAAACCAGTGCAGTCCTCTCCATCTCTCCACATAAAACCAGTGCCATCTTCCTCATCTATCTGCATAAGACCATTGCCGTCCTACCCATCTATCTACATAAAACCAGTACCGTCCTCCCCATCTATCTATATAAAACTAGTGCCATCCTTTCCATCTCTCTACATAATACCAGTTCCGTCCTCCCCATCTAACTACATAATACAAGTGCCGTCCTCCCCATCTATCTACATAAAATCAGTGCCATCCTACTCATCAATCTACATAAAACCAGTGCCATCCTCCCCATATATCTACATAAAACCAGTGCCGTCCTCCCCATTTATCTACATAAAACCAGTGCCATCCTACTCATCTATCTACATAAAACCAGTGCCGTCCTCCCCATCTCTCTACATAAAACCAGTGCCATCCTACTCATCTATCTACATAAAACCAGTGCCGTCCTCCCCATCTGTCTGCATAAAATCAGTGTCGTCCTCCCCATCTATCTAGATAAAACCAGTGCCGTCGTACCCAACGAACTAGATAAAACCAGCGCCATCCTCCCCGTCTAACTACATAATACCAGTGCCATCCTCTCCATCTCTCTACATAAAACCAATGCCATTTTCCTCATCTATCTACGTAAGACCATGGCCGTCCTACCCATCTATATACGTAATACCAGTGCCGTACTCTCCATCTCTCTACATGAATCCAGTGCCGTCCTACCCATCTATCTACGTAAAACCAGTGCAGTGTTCTCAATCTGTCTACATAAAACCAGTGCCATCCTCCCCATCTCTCTAAATAAAACCAGTGCCGTCCTACCCACCCGTCTACATAAAACCAGTGCCATCCTACCCATCTAACTACATAAAACCTATGTCATCCTCCCCACCTATCTACATAAAACCAGTGTCATCCTCCCCACCTATCTACATAAAACCAGTGCCGTCCTCCCCATCTATCTATATAAAACTATTGCCATGCTTTCCATCTCTCTACATAATACCAGTGCTGTCCTCCTCATCTAACTACATAAAACCAGTGCCGTCCTCCCCATCTATCTACATAAAATCAGTGCCATCCTACTCATCTATCTACATAAAACCAGTGCCATCCTCCCCATATATCTACATAAAATCAGTGCCGTCCTCCCCATCTATCTAAATAAAACCAGTCCCATACTCTCCATCTCTCTCATAAAACCAGTACCGTCCTCCCCATCTGTCTGCATAAATCCAGTGTCGTCCTCCCCATCAATCTAGATAAAAACAGTGCCCGTTCACTCCATCTCTCTACATGAATCCAGTGCCGTCCTCCACATCTCTCTACATAAAACCAGTGCCCTCCTACCCATCTAACTACATAAAACCAGTGCTGTCCTCCCCATCAATCTACATTAAAAAACTGCCGTCCTCCTCATCTGTCTGCATAAAAGCAGTGTAGTCATCCCCATCTCTCTACATAAAACCAGTGCCTTCCTACCCATCTATCTACATAAAACCAGTGTCGTCCACCCCATCTATCTACATAAATTCAGTGCCATTCTGCTCATCTATCTACATAAAACCAGTGCCATCCACCCCATCTCTCTATATAAAACCAGAGCCGTCCTCTCTATCTCTCTACATAAAACCAGTGCCGTCCTACCCATCTATCTACATAAAACCAGTGTCGTCCACCCATCTATCTACATAAAATCAGTGCCATCCTCCCCATGTATCCACATAAAAACAGTCCTGTCCTCTGCATCTCTCTACATAAAACCAGTGCCACCATATCCATCTATATACATAATATCAGTACCGTACTCTCCATCTCTCTCATAAAACCAGTACCGTCCTCCCCATCTATTTGCATAAAACCAGTGTCGTCCTCCCCATCAATCTAGATAAAACCAGTGCCGTTGTACCCAACGATCTAGATAAAACCAGTGCCATCCTCCCCATCTAACTACATAATACCAGTGCCGTCCTCTCCATCTCTCTACATAAAACCAGTGCCATCTTCCTCATCTATCTGCATAAGACCATTGCCGTGCTACTGATCCACAAACATAAAACCAGTGTCGTCCTCCCCATCTATCTACATAAAACCAGTGCCCGTTCTCTCCACCTCTCTACATGAATCCAGTGCCGTCCTCCTCATCTCTCTACATAAAACCAGTGCAATCCTACTCATCTATCTACATAAAAACAGTGCCGTCCTACTGATCCATCAACATAAAACCAATGCCATCCACCCCATCTCTCTAAATAAAACCAGTGCCCTCCTACCCATCTAACTACATAAAACCAGTGCCGTCCTCCTCATCTATCTACATAAAGCCAGTGCCGTCCTACTAATCTATCTACATAAAACCAGTGCCGTCCCACCCACCTATCTACATAAAACCAGTGCCATCCTGCACATCTATATGCATAATACCAGTGCCGTACTCTCCATCTCTCTCATAAAACCAGCACCGTCCTCCCCATCTGTCTGCATAAAACCAGTGTCGTCCTCCCCATCTATCTAGATAAAACCAGTGCCGTCGTACCCAAAGAACTAGATAAAACCAGTGCCATCCTCCCCATCTAACTACATAATACCAGTGCCATCCTCTCCATCTCTCTGCATAAAACCAGTGCCCTTTTCCTCATCTATCTACATAAGACCATGGCCGTCCTACCCATCTATATACATAATACCAGTGCCGTACTCTCCATCTCTCTACATGAATCCAGTGCCGTCCTACCCATCTATCTACGTAAAACCAGTGCAGTGTTCTCAATCTCTCTACATAAAACCAGTGCCATCCTCCCCATCTCTCTAAATAAAATCAGTGCCGTCCTACCCACCCGTCTACATAAAACCAGTGCCATCCTACCCATCTAACTGCATAAAACCTGTGCCGTTAGCCCCAACTAAGTACATAAAACCAGTGTCATCCTCCCCACCTATCTACATAAAACCAGTGCCGTCCTCCCCATCTATCTATATAAAACTAGTGCCATCCTTTCCATCTCTCTACATAATACCAGTGCTGTCCTCCCCATCTAACTACATAAAACCAGTGCCGTCCTCCCCATCTATCTACATAAAATCAGTGCCATCCTACTCATCTATCTACATAAAACCAGTGCCATCCTCCCCATATATCTACATAAAACCAGTGCCGTGCTCTCCATCTGTCTGCATAAAACCAGTGTCGTCCTCCCCATCTGTCTGCATAAAACCAGTGTCCTCCTCCCCATCAATCTAGATAAAACGAGTGCCCGTTCTCTCCATCTCTCTGCATGAATCCAGTGCCGTCCTCCACATCTCTCTACATAAAACCAGTGCCCTCCTACCCATCTAACTACATAAAACCAGTGCTGTCCTCCCCATCTATCTACATAAAAAAAATGCCGTCCTCCTCATCTGTCTGCATAAAAGCAGTGTAGTCCTCCCCATCTCTCTACATAAAACCAGTGCCTTCCTACACATCTATCTACATAAAACCAGTGTCGTCCACCCCATCTATATACATAAAATCAGTGCCATCCTACTCATCTATCTACATAAAACCAGTGCCATCCACCCCATCTCTCTATATAAAACCAGAGCCGTCCTCTCTATCTCTCTACATAAAACCAGTGCCGTCCTACCCATCTATCTACATAAAACCAGTGTCGTCCACCCATCTATCTACATGAAATCAGTGCCATCCTCCCTATGTATCCACATAAAACCAGTCCTGTCCTCTGCATCTCTCTACATGAAACCAGTGCCACCATACCCATCTATATACATAATACCAGTGCCGTACTCTCCATCTCTCTCATAAAACCAGTACCGTCCTCCCCATCTATTTGCATAAAACCAGTGTCGTCCTCCCCATCAATCTAGATAAAACCAGTGCCGTCGTACCCAACGAACTAGATAAAACCAGTGCCATCCTCCCCATCTGACTACATAATACCAGTGCCGTCCTCTCCATCTCTCTACATAAAACCAGTGCCATCTTCCTCATCTATCTGCATAAGACCATTGCCGTCCTACCCATCTATCTACATAAAACCAGTGCCGTGCTACTGATCAATCAACATAAAACCAGTGCCATCTTCCTCATCTATCTGCATAAGACCATTGCCGTGCTACTGATCCATCAACATAAAACCAGTGTCGTCCTCCCCATCTATCTACATAAAACCAGTGCCCGTTCTCTCCATCTCTCTACATGAATCCAGTGCCGTCCTCCACATCTCTCTACATAAAACCAGTGCAATCCTACTCATCTATCTACATAAAAACAGTGCCGTCCTACTGATACATCAACATAAAACCAGTGCCATCCACCTCATCTCTCTAAATAAAACCAGTGCCCTCCTACCCATCTAACTACATAAAACCAGTGCCGTCCTCCTCATCTATCTACATAAAACCAGTGCCGTCCTACCCATCTATCTACATAAAACCAGTGCCATCCCACCCATCTATCTACATAAAACCAGTGCCACCCTGCACATGTATATGCATAATACCAGTGCCGTACTCTCCATCTCTCTCATAAAACCAGTACCGTCCTCCCCATCTGTCTGCATAAAACCAGTGTCGTCCTCCACATCTATCTACATAAAACCAGTGCCGTGCTACTGATCCATCAACATAAAACCAGTGTCGTCCTCCCCATCTATCTACATAAAACCAGTGCCCGTTCTCTCCATCTTTCTACATGAATCCAGTGCCGTCCTCCACATCTCCCTACATAAAACCAGTGCAATACTACTCATCTATCTCCATAAAACCAGTGCCGTCCTACCCACCCGTCTACATAAAACCAGTGCCATCCTACCCATCTAACTACATAAAACCTGTGCCGTCCGCCCCAACTAAGTACATAAAACCAGTGCCGTCCTCCCCATCTATCTATATAAAACTAGTGCCATCCTTTCCATCTCTCTACATAATACCAGTGCCGTCCTCCCCATCTAACTACATAAAACCCGAGCCGTGCTCCCCATCTATCTACATAAAATCAGTGCCATCCTACTCATCTATCTACATAAAATCAGTGCCATCCTCCCCATATATCTACATAAAACCAGTGCCGTCCTCCCCATCTATCTAAATAAAACCAGTGCCATCCTACCCATCTATCTACATAAAACCAGTGCCGTCCTCCCCATCTATCTACATAAAACCAGTCCTGTCCTCTGCATCTCTCTACATAAAACCAGTGCCACCCTACCCATCTATATACATAATACCAGTGCCGTACTCTCCATCTCTCTCATAAAACCAGTACCGTCCTCCTCATCTGTCTGCATAAAACCAGTGTCGTCCTCTCCATCAATCCAGATAAAACCAGTGCCGTCGTACCCAACGAACTAGATAAAACCAGTGCCATCCTCCCCATCTAACTACATAATACCAGTGCCGTCCTCTCTATCTCTCTACATAAAACCAGTGCCATCTTCCTCATCTATCTGCATAAGACCATTGCCGTCCTACCCATCTATCTACATAAAACCAGTGTCGTGCTACTGATCCATCAACATAAAACCATTGTTGTCCTCCCCATCTATCTACATAAAACCAGTGCAGTCCACCCCATCTACCTACATAAAACCAGTGCCCATTCTCTCCATCTCTCTACATGAATCCAGTGCCGTCCTCCATATCTCTCTACATAAAACCAGTGCCATCCTACTCATCTATCTACATAAAACTAGTGCAATCCTACTCATCTATCTACATAAAACCATTGTTGTCCTCCCCATCTATCTACATAAAACCAGTGCAGTCCACCCCATCTACCTACATAAAACCAGTGCCCATTCTCTCCATCTCTCTACATAATACCAGTGCCGTCCTGTCTATCTCTCTACATAAAACCAGTGCCGTCCTCCTCATCTATCTACATAAAACCAGTGCCGTCCCACCCATCTACCTACAAAAAACCAGTGCCACCCTACACATCTATATACATAATACCAGTGCCGTACTCTCCATCTCTCTCATAAAACCAGTACCGTCCTCACCATCTGTCTGCATAAAACCAGTGTCATCCTCCCCATCTATCTAGATAAAACCAGTGCCGTCGTACCCAACGAACTAGATAAAACCAGTGCCAACCTCCCCGTCTAACTACATAATACCAGTGCCATCCTCTCCATCTCTCTACATAAAACCAGTGCCATTTTCCTCATCTATCTACATAAGACCATGGCCGTCCTACCCATCTATATACATAATACCAGTGCCGTACTCTCCATCTCTCTACATGAATCCAGTGCTGTCCTACCCATCTATCTACGTAAAACCAGTGCCGTGTTCTCAATCTCTCTACATAAAACCAGTGCCATCCTCCCCATCTCTCTAAATAAAACCAGTGCCGTCCTACCCTCCCGTCTACATAAAACCAGTGCCATCCTACCCATCTAACTACATAAAACCAGTGTCATCCTCCCCACCTATCTACATAAAACCAGTGCCGTCCTCCCCATCTATCTATATAAAACTAGTGCCATCCTTTCCATCTCTCTACACAATACCAGTGCTGTCCTCCCCATCTAACTACATAAAACCAGTGCCGTCCTCCCCATCTATCTACATAAAATCAGTGCCATCCTACTCATCTATCTACATAAAACCAGTGCCATCCTCCCCATATATCTACATAAAACCAGTGCCGTCCTCCCCATCTATCTAAATAAAACCAGTCCCATACTCTCCAGCTCTCTCATAAAACCAGTACCGTCCTCCCCATCTGTCTGCATAAAACCAGTGTCGTCCTCCCCATCAATCCAGATAAAACCAGTGCCGTCGTACCCAACGAACTAGATAAAACCAGTGCCAACCTCCCCATCTAACTACATAATACCAGTGCCGTCCTCTCCATCTCTCTACATAAAACCAGTGCCATCTTCCTCCTCTATCTGCATAAGACCATTGCCGTCCTACCCATCTATCTACATAAAACCAGTGCCAAGCTACTGATCCATCAACATAAAACCAGTGCCGTCCTCCCCATCTATCTATATAAAACTAGTGCCGTCCTTTCCATCTCTCTACATGAATCCAGTGCCGTCCTCCACATCTATCTACATAAAAACAGTGCCCGTTCTCTCCATCTCTCTACATCAATCCAGTGCCATCTTCCTCATCTATCTGCATAAGACCATTGCCGTCCTACCCATCTATCTACATAAAACCAGTGCCATGCTACTGATCCATCAACATAAAACCAGTGTCGTCCTCCCCATCTATCTACAGAAAACCAGTGCCGTCCTCCCCATCTATCTATATAAAACTGGTGCCATCCTTTCCATCTCTCTACATGAATCCAGTGCCGTCCTCCACATCTATCTACATAAAACCAGTGCCCGTTCTCTCCATCTCTCTACATGAATCCAGTGCCGTCCTCCACATCTCCCTACATAAAACCAGTGCAATACTACTCATCTATCTCCATAAAACCAGTGCCGTCCTACCCACCCGTCGACATAAAACCAGTGCCATCCTACCCATCTAACTACATAAAACCTGTGCCGTCCGCCCCAACTAAGTACATAAAACCAGTGCCGTCCTCCCCATCTATCTATATAAAACTAGTGCCATCCTTTCCATCTCTCTACATAATACCAGTGCAATCCTACTCATCTATCTACATAAAAACAGTGCCGTCCTACTGATACATCAACATAAAACCAGTGCCATCCACCTCATCTCTCTAAATAAAACCAGCGCCCTCCTACCCATCTAACTACATAAAACCAGTGCCGTCCTCCTCATCTATCTACATAAAACCAGTGC